>NC_092112.1:22540381-22840381 GCF_045679555.1 Salvelinus alpinus
AACATTAGTGCAATCATGGAGCGCTGACTGCACCAAGCTTTTTCTGCAAACTTCTAAAGGATACAAAGGCGGGCCGTGCCTGGCCTGTTGGATGGCGATGCGAACCCCTTATAAAATGCAGTGACAGATGTACAGCTCCCCAGAGGAGAGGGGACTGGTGACAGATTTACAGCTCCCCAGAGGAGAGGGGACTGGTGACAGATTTACAGCTCCCCAGAGGAGAGGGGACTGGTGACAGAGATGTACAGCTCCCCAGAGGAGAGGGGACTGGTGACAGAGATGTACAGCTCCCCAGAGGTGAGGGGACTGGTGACAGAGATGTACAGCTCCCCAGAGGTGAGGGGACTGGTGACAGATGTACAGCTCCCGAGGGGACTGGTGACAGATGTACAGCTCCCCAGAGGGGACTGGTGACAGAGATGGATGGCAGATCACTGCCAACTTTACTGCATTTTCTAGTGTGAGCAGCAGTAAGAACAAAAAAGCCTTAAATCATATATGGATTAGACCTAATTAATTTGCCATCTATACCAGCTGGTTCAGAGAGCTCTGGAAGGCATCCAGGTCCCTGAGTTGTGTGGAATACAAAAGGTTCTGTCCCAAATGGCACCCTATTCCCTAAACTACTAAATAGGGGAAAGGGTGCATTTGGAATGCAGACAATATGAGACAGGCCCAGAGAGAGAACTCATGAGAGAGCCTCTCAGTCAGTGAAAGATGGGCATGCACTCTCATAGCCAACCAAGTCCTCCAAAGAGCTGGATACGACACCTCCACTTCTGACCTGCTACAGGATTACGAGCAGGGCCATGAAAAACTCCTGGCCCCAATTATGAGATACAACAGCGTGGCGTTAAAGTAAGAGGCATATAATCTTCCAGTGAAAGGTCTGCTGGAGCTATACTAGTCCATAGAGAGGATGTCCGTTGAGCTCCTCATCCCTGTGACTGAGGAGTGGTGGGCCACATCTGCCTTGCCTTGGGGTCTTCTGCTCCTATACGCTCTGTTCTGGAAGAACCACTGACTTCCTGCACATGCTCTGCTGCTACTCTGACAAAGACTCAGGAGTCTGGACAACAGCATCCCTGGTGTCCCATTAGCAGTGCTCTCTTTAAAACTCTTACACACAGACACACATTAATCATGATCATGTTCAGTCATCCTCTAATCTAGTCATTTTATTCTACCCTTCATTCCCATTTTCAACAATTCACTTCAGGTCTAATTCAATTTCATGCAAGTGCTCATCAGGTATAATTCCATGATGTCAAATCTGAAAGACTCACTGACAAAATAAAGGCAATGGCTTCGGCATTGTATGTAGGTTCTGAACAGCAGTACGCTGTTGAACAGTGCCTGTGGATGCCATGTGCACATGATTACTACAAGGCCCTCAGCTTTGAGTAGAGTGTAGGCTATAGCCCTTCTCATCCACACAATCAACAAAAATGCTGACCTCTCTAGCTTAATGGAGGGCTTTTAAAACACTGTGGGTCCAGGCACTGACGTATAGTCTCATCGTCACTTTTATATTGAAACGGTTCAAGGTGGACCTGGCCCCTTGAAGCTGTACTAGTCCTTCATACCTCTCCTCCACTGGAGGGGATCAAGGAGGTGAGATTGTTCTCTAGGGTTGTATCCCAAATGGCACCATTTTCCCTATATAGTGCACTACATAGGGAATAGGGTGCCATTTGGGACGTGTCCTAGCGCTGCTGTTCTCCACTACCACTGATCAGAAGAGGAGATGGAGGAAAAAGCTGCAGTCATTAAGCCCAGATACTTTTTACATATTATTTGACCCATTTCATATGTATATACTGTATTCTAGTCAAGGCAATCCTATTTAACTATTGCTATACATATACCATTCTATCCACGTATTCTTCAGATATACTATATATTCTATCCACATACTGCCCATAAATACCATTACACACACACACACATCTATTTATAATCTGGATTTAGACATTGCTCGTCCTATTATTTCTTAATTCCATTCTTTTACTTTTTAGATGTGTGTAGTGTTGTTTGTTAGATATTACAGCAATGTTGGAGTTAGGAAGACAAGCATTTCGCTAAACCCGCAATAACATCTGCTAAATATCTGTCAAATCAAAACTCCAAACCTACAACCCAATTTTGACCAAAATTAACCGGAAAGATTACAGCTACCAAGGTTTCCTTTTTCCAAGCTATAAGGAGGGTGCTCTAGGAAACAATCAGCAGAGACCTGAGGACACCATCCAACCTGGAACTGAGCTGCCAGGCTTGCAATGACAGACCAGATACAACTTCAAGTAGCACTGAGGTGTGAAGTAAAAGGTGTTGAGGCCTTTGGGCCCAACAAGTGGCAAGAGTCTTTGAAGCGCCCCTCCTGCTGTTCAAAGACCATTCACTGGCATTTTCTACAAGAAATCTGCCTCCAGAAATAAAAGCTTCTCCCAAGTTGGTGCGACACCTACTGCCGTTGCCTGCTGCACTGCGGCTTGGATTCCACCTGGCGATCTGTTCACCTTTTGCCCTGGCCTGTCTCCCTCTGTCTGGTACAGGTACCCCCATCACTGCAACCTTAAATGTCCTCAATGATGTCACCATTGCCCTTAATTCTAAGCAATATTGGGCTGCTATTTTTATTGACTTGGCCAAAGCTTTTGATACGGTAGACCAATCCATTCTTGTAGGCCGGCTGAGGAGTATTGGTGTCTGAGGGGTCTTTCGCCTGGTTTGCTAACTACCACTCTCAAAGAGTGCAGTGTATAAAGTCAGAAAATCTGCTGTCTCAGCCACTGCCTGTCACCAAGAGAGTACCCCAAGGCTCAATCCTAGGCCCCACACTCTTCTCAATTTAAATCAACATAGCTCAGGTAGTAGGAATCTCTCTTGTCCATTTATATGCGGATGATAGTCTTATACACAGCTGGCCCCTCCCTGGATTTTGTGTTAAATGCTCTACAACAAAGCTTTCTTAGTGTCCAACAAGCTTTCTCTACCCTTAACCTTGTTCTGAACACTTCCAAAATAAAGGTAATGTGGTTTGGTAAGACGAATGTCCCTCTCCCCACCAGTGTGATTCCTACCACTGAGGGTTTAGAGCTTGAGGTAGTCACCTCATACAAGAACTTGGGAGTATGGCTAGACGGTACACTGTCCTTCTCTCAGCATATATCATACAGCTAATTTTAGCTGCAGGCTAAAGTTAAATCGAGACTTGGTTTCCTCTATCGTAATGACTCCTCTTTCACCCCAGCTGCCAAACTAACCCTGATTCAGATGACCATCCTACCCATGCTAGATTCCGGAGAGGTAATTTATAGATCGGCAGGTAAGGGTGCTCTTGAGCGGCAAGATGTTCTTTACCATTCAGCCATCAGATTTGCCACCAATGCTCCTTATAGGACACATCACTGCACTCTATACTCCTCTGTAAACTGGTCATCTCTGTAAACCCGTCGCAAGACACACTGATTGATGCTTATTTATAAAACCCTCTAAGGCCTCAATCCCCCCTTTGAGATATCTACCGCAGCCCTCATCCTCCACATACAACACCCGTTCTGCCAATCACATTTTGTTAAAGGTCCCCAAAGCACACACATCCCTGGGTCGCAACTCTTTTCAGTTCGCTGCAGCTAGCGACTGGAACGAGCTGCAACAATCACTCAAACTGGACAGTTCTCAATCTCTTCATTTAAAGACTCAATCATGAACACTCTTACTGACACTTGCTTTGCTGCTTTGTGTGATGCATATTGTTGTCTCTACCTTCTTGCCCTTTGTGCTGTTGTCTGTGCCCAATAATGTTTGTACCATGTTTTGTGCTGCTACCATGTTGTGTTGCTACCATGTTGTTATGATGTGTTGCTACAATACGTTGCTGCCTTGCTATGTTGTTGTCTTCGTTCTCTCTTCATGTAGTGTTGTCTCTCTTGTTGTGATGTGCGTTTTGTCCTAAATGTATATATTGTTTTATTTTTAATCCCAGCCCCCGTCCCCGCAGGAGGCCTTTTGGTAGGCCGTCATTGTAACTTAGAATTTGTTCTTAACTGACTTGCCTAGTTAAATAAAAGGTTAAATAAAAATAAAATGTGTATGCGACCAATAAAATATGACTTGCTCTGATTTGAGGAAGTGATTGGCAGGAAAGTGAAGCAGATGGGAGGATATTTAATTAATGATAGATGATTTGTTCTGAAAAAACTTCCATTGTACATTGAGAATGGTTTCCAAGCTCACAATGACTGTATTGAATGTGTTTCAGAGAGCTTGTAGACAAACTGCAGTTGTGACAAGGGTGAATTGAAAATGATCCATTCGATTACAATGCAGCACTGCCTGGCCTTGCATACAATGGCTTCAGCAAACTTGAAGTTTGAGGAGACGAGGCAATATCTCCGCTCCTGCAGAAGGACAATTTCAAACCACACCACTCCCATCTCCTTCCTAAAATTGGGCTGATGTTCCTAGAAGAACAACAAAAGACGAGTGTCATTATATTTTGGAAGGAAAGTGGACAGATGTGTCACCCACTGAGAAGACAACAGTTATTGCAGAAGGCTAAAGTGGTCCCCCTGTTGTCTAATTGACCAATTAGCCATGTCTCTGCTGTCAAGTGCCTTATGTAGTGAGTCTGGAGAAGCAGTCACTGCAGCCTAACTCTGAGGGGCCCTTCCTCATCAGTCAAGGATCCTAAGCCACATTTCCCCTCCCACTCTCGCTCCCTTTCAAGGCATCATAATGACGCTGTATACCCGGTGCCAAAATATGATGGCTCCCAAAAATGTAGGCCCTACTACAATTCAAAATACCCTTTTATTCATACTGGCAGAAATCCCTCTCCACCTGCTGTTCTCCACCCCCCTCCAATGCAGTTCTGTAAGATTCTGATTTCCCCTCATCTACCAGCCCTGTCCCCCAGTGCTTTGATCCTAATGATGCACAGAGGCCATTGTGTTGGCTCCTAGCAGTGGTGCCCAGAGGCCTGAGTGACAGCAGCTCCACCCCCCTCGGGGACCCTCAGATCAGATCCAGCAGCTTTGCACATCATTAGTGAGCAGCAGAGTCCACTGGCAGGAAGGGCAAGGCAAGGCTGCCACTCAAAACAACCCTAATACCCCCAGTGGTAGAGGAGTGTGGGCCTATTTCTCCTATTTGACACCAGTGAGAAAGGTTATTTTACATAAATAATTGGGAGGTGTATGATCAAGCGTTGCCATATTGTACATGACACTTGTGCTGAGTTCCTCTTTACACTCTCAGAGCCAGTGACATACTCAACATAAACTAGTAATACTGAATAGGTAGAAGAGAGCCATGACCTCTGACGAACACATAGTACGGTATTTCAGTACACATAATGGATTTACAATCCACGAAACGGTTTCAGTATTGGGCAACAGCCTCTAAGAGTGTTGTAACGTTAGATCAAATTCAACAGAAATTGTGATTTTTAATATAAGGACTCGTACTGTATATTGATCTCGGTTTGGGCTGTGTGGACTGACTTGTGTGCAATAAAATCTCCAGAAAATCATCTGACAGATCAACACAGAGAGAGAACATAATAACTGGCAATATTAGATCAACAGCGTGTGTCTCCGTCTCCTTTAATAGCCAGGAGATACAATCAAATCTAACACTTCTTACACCATCAGTCCTATTGATTACTCCTTTTGAGAAAATGACTACAACTAGGCTACACAAGGGAAGGGGGTGAGAGGAGGAAGGAGGAGAAATTAGAAATTAAGCTCTTGCCCTGAGATAAGGGAGTGTCTAGAGCAGTGGTTTTCAATCCTGGTCCTGGGGACCCAAAGGGGTGCACATTTTTGTTTTTGCCCTAGCACTACACACCTGATTCAAATCATCAAAGCCTGATGAGTTTATTTGAATCAGGTGTGTAGTGCTAGGGCAAAAACAAAATGTGCACCCTTTGGGTCCCCAGGACCAGGATTGAGAACCACTGCTCTAGAGGCCCAGGGACCAGTGTCGCTCTTCCTCCTTAACCCAAATGGACCCATTCCATTTATAGTGCACAACTTCTGACCAGGGCCCGTAGGAATAGTGCCATTTGGGACGTATAACCCCTCAGCCCTCCTCCTAACCCCTCAGCCCTCCTCCTAACCCCTCAGCCACCCCAATGATTAGCAGCCAGCTCTTTCTCTCTCCATGGAGGGAAGCAGCAGACTGTCACACAGATCGAACCACCAACTCCCTTCAGTCCAGAGAGGACTGATTGTATCACTTCTTCAGATTGGTGAAGTGTGAGTGGAGTGCACACTGTTGAAATATTTGTAAGCAGCAAAAATTGAAACAATGCTAGGAAATGAATTTCTTATGCTCACTGAGGTGACTAGGGTGAGTGGCTGGAGAGATGTGGAATAAACGAGAGGTTTTGTGTGAGTCACTTCAATAAGATGGAGAGAAAAAAAACAAGTCATGCTTACTTTGGACTGACAGTGTGCGTGTGTTTACTGTTGACTACCCAGAAAACCCATGGGAATATGTGCAGAGCCAATCTTGCCGGACCACCTTGAGTGCAGACACATTGCCAATTGAAGACTCCCAATCCAGCAGTTAAAACGATAAGCATCAGGAATTCTCGGCATAATCCGCAAGGATGAATTAAGATCAAACTGCACAACGGCAATCAATCAGCAAGTCTCCCTTCCAGAAATAAATGCGCCAGAATCCTTGAAATTCCTATAAATCTCATCACCAAGGCATGACAATTTCACAGCTCTTAATTGCTTCTAGCATTGAATGCTCATATTTCAGAAATGTGAACACTTATTATCCCTGTTGCCAGTCGAACAAAAATCTCCAGATAAAATGTCAAAACCAACCCACAAGGTCTGAAAACGACATTTATTTTTTGCCGCAGCAAGAGAGGAGTTGCCACATTTATCCAATAAACCCTTTTTCCATAACATTATCAAGCGACTTAATGAACATCAACGTAACTTGTAACAATATAATGCTAAAAATGTGGTTTTCCATCAATAAATTAAGAGAAAGGAATTTCTATATGTCGCAAGAGAAATTATAATTTGTCCTTAAACTCGCCAGATAATTTTCCATCAACGGATGTCGATTTAACTCGACTGTTATGCCTAAATAAATCCCTTTTGCACATGTGCATAAGAAAATCCAACAGGAGAGTTTGAGTGACGAAGGTTGGACAGAGGATCTCGAAATCTCTGCGCAAGAAACTTGGACGACCTTCAAAACCTTGCCACAAATGGAGGTTGTACATCTGCTAGCCACATGAATGGCCCTGAACATTACCACTCGGTGAGCTTTCAAAAAATGGGCACTATTTTACATCTCCAACAACAAAAGAAGAACCAAGCCCTGTTGTTGGTGTACTGATAGAGCTGTACTACGCATCGTGTGATAAGACGTCTCATCTGGTGTGAAGGGCTCAATCTCCTCCAGCAATAGATCCAACAACAAATAAATCAACATCAGTTTGACTGACTGACTTGCATATATTCAATGTCTTGCATCCATTTCCCTTCCATTCCTTATTTTGCTTCCCTTCCAACTGGGAAACTACGACTGGGCCTTCATGATGATGCTACTCAGTCGTGCATGAATGCACAAGCACAACTCACTCCCGATTTATATTTATAAAAAGGGCATCAATGAGGGCATTTACCATGGCTTCAACCCACAAGGGCTCATTTATAATGCACTTTGTAGTGCAGGCCAGGGGAAAAAGATTTGCAAAAAGCCATTGAGCTGGCTTGTTTCATCTCCTGTACAATAAAGTGATTGGAGATACATTAAAGATGGAGGAATGCTGTAAGAAGTGGTTGGAGGAAAGACCGTGGGCAGGCAGGTAGTGGTTCCCCCACAGGCGAGCCGTTGCAAATTGAAGGTGGCCTGGTTGGGCTCTCAGGAGATAATGAGCCGCTCTCATTCATCTCAACACAAGGGCTGTGTCCGAGATGGCATCCTATTCCATTTAGTACACTTTTGACCATAGCCCTATTACTTACAGAACACAGTGCATTCAGAAAGTATTCAGACACCTTGACTTTTCAACATTTTGGAAAATGGATGAAATCGATTTTTTCCCCCTCAATCTACACATACCCCATACTGACAAAGCAAAAACAGCTTTTTTTAGAAATGTTTGCACATTTATATAACATAAAACTGAAATATCACATTTATATAAGTATTCAAACCCTTTACTCAGTACTTTGTTGAAGCACCTTTCGCAGCGATTTCAGCCTCGAGTCTTCTTGGGTATGACGCTACAAACTTTGCACACCTGTATTTGGGAAGTTCCTCTTTCTTCTCTGCAGATCCTCTCAAGCTCTGTCAGGTTGGATGGGGAGCGTCGCAGCACAGCTATTTTCAGGTCTCTCAGAGATGTTCGATCGGGTTCAAGTCCAGGCTCTGGCTGGGCCACACAAGGACATTCCGAGACTTGTCCCGAAGCCACCCCTGCGTTGTCTTGACCGTGTGCTTAGGGTCATTGCCCTGTTGGAAGGTGAACCTTCGCTCTGGAGCAGGTTTTCAGCAAGGATCCCTCTATACTTTGCTCCGTTAATCTTTTCCTCAATCCTGACTAGTCTCCCAGTCCCTGCCGCTGAAAAACATCCCCACAACATGCTGCCACCACCACGCTTTACCGTAGGGATGGTGCCGGGTTTCCTCCAGACGTGAAGCTTGGCGTTAGGGCCAAAGAGTTAAATCTTGGTTTCATCAGACCAGTGAATCTTGTTTCTCATGGTCTGAGAGTCCTTTCGATGCCTTTAGGCAAACTCCAAAGTGGGCTGTCATGTGCCTTTTACTGAGGATGGGCTTCCATCTGGCCATCTACCATAAAGGCCTGATTGGTGGAGTGCTGCAGAGATGGTTGTCCTTCTGGAAGGTTTTCCCATATCTACAGAGGAACTCTGGACCTCTACCAGAGTGACCATCAAGTTCTTGGTCACCTCCCTGACCAAGGCCCTTCTCCCCCGATTGCTCAGTTTGGCCAGCTCTAGGAAGAGTCTTGGTGGTTCCAAACTTCTTCAATTTAAGAATAATGGAGGCCACTGTTCTTGGGGACCTTCAAATGCTGCAGAAATGTTTCGGTAATGGAAACAGGATACATCTGAGCACAATTTCAAGTCTCATAGCAAAGGGTCTGAATACTTATGTAAATACATTTTTGGTTTTTATCAATTTGCATTAATTTCTTAACCTGCTTTTGCTTTGTCATTATGGGGTAGTGTGTGGATTGATGAGGGAAAAAAGGTTATTCAATCAATTTTAGAATAAGGCTGTAACGTAACAAAATGTAGAACAAGTCAAGGGGTCTGAATACTTTCCGAATGCACTGTATAGTGCACTACATTTGACCAGAGCTCTGTGGCTCTGGTCAAAGGTAGTGCACTATGTAGGGAATATTGTGCCATTTGGGTCACAGACAAGTTGTTTGATGGAAACCCACTCTGGCTCTGGAAAACATCAATCTGCTCTAAGAACGGCCTGTCATCAGCCATTGCTGTAATGAAAATAATAAAGGAGGACCCCTCTCTGTACCGGCTGAGGGAATTGTCCTAAATGAAATAGGTGGGCCTAATTCTTCTGACTTCTATAATTGGGAGCGTCTAGGGCTGTTCCTAGAAAATACCCAGAGCGCTAAGGACCCCATCAGTGAAATTGACCAAGAGTTGGTAGCTGAAGAGAGCCAAATAGACAGTCACTTCTTGGAGATGCCAGGTCTCCACTTTGACCGCTCGCCACCCTCCTTCCTTCAGGAAATTAAAGCAGTGATAAGTAACATTTCTCAAACTGACTGCCTTGCTTCATGAAATATTCACCAGCGTAGCGAGAGAAAGTGTTTCGATGTAGACAGCCAGAATACTAAAAACTTCATGCCTACAACCTTAGCCTCCAGGTTAATAATAAGTAGGGCAGTTTGATGTACAAGTACAAGGCAGGAGAAGTGATTGAAAAGAATGTCTGCGTCTGTCTGCTCCATTCTAAATGGGTGAGGATGACGTGGGAGATGACCACAGCCCATGGCTACTCTTCTAGCTGCCTCGGGCCTGACACTCTGCAACTGCAGCCATCAATCTCCACACAACCCGAGCAGCGCTGCCATTCAAGTGCGCAGGGCTAATCGAAAACGTTTCAAAGCCAGGGGGGCAGTGTAGGGGATCAATGTTAGCTGAATACTAACAGTCCTGACTAATAGGCCTGGAAGATGAACTAGAAATTAAGCCAGGGATCTCAGTGATGTGCGCAGTCAGATATTGCCATAGAGGCATGTGCTGCTCACCCCAACATGCCTGCCTATTCTCAGTGAGGAATGGAAGCTAAATACCAGGGAGACAAGGAGCCTAGCTGCCCTTAGAGATAGAAAACAGCTAAATCCACTGAACGCTTTAGTTCACGTTCAAGACTTCAGGTGAAGCACAGCTGTATAGAGCCCCACAGTGGAGGTGTCATAATACCTGTAAAACCTAGCGGTCAAACAGGGAAACGGTTCTATTCATTTTTCCCATAGAGAATTTTAGAAACACTTAAAATAAGGGCTGTGTTTCGTGTAGGCTTACCACGGCATGATGTTTTGAATCTCTCTAGGACAAGCGGACTTTAATCAATATATTCAGCTCTTTAGTCTCAGATTCAAAAATGTGAATTAGCTTCAAAGTAGACATCATGCAAGACTATACAGTGCAGTCGGGAAATTTAGACCCCTTGACTTTTCACATTTTGTTACGTTACAGACAGACATCCTAAAATGCATTAAATAAATAAAAAAACTCAATCTACACACAATACACCATCATTTTTTGCAAATGTATACATTTAAAAAAAATACATTTCCATAAGTATTCAGACACTTTGCCATGAGATTCGAAATTGAGCTCAGGTGCATCCTGTTTCCATTGATCATCCTTGAGATGTTTCTACAATTTGATTGGAGTCAACCTGTGGTAAATTCAATTAATTGGACATCATTTGGAAAGGCACACACCTGTCTATATAAGGTCCCACAGTTGACAGTGCATGTCAGAGCAAAAACCAAGCCATGAGGTTCAAAGAAATTGTCCGTAGAGCTCCGAGGGGAAGGGTACTAAAAAAAATTCTGCAGCATTGAAGGTCCCAAGAAAACAGTGGTAGCCATCATCCTTACATGGAAGTTTGGAACCACAAACTATTCCTTGAGCAATCGGGGGAGAAGGACCTTGGTCAGGGAGGTGACCAAGAACCCTTCTTGGGTTCTTGGTCACTGACAGAGCAGAGTTCCTTTGTGGAGATGGGAGAACCTTCCAGAAGGACAAGCATCTCTGCAGCACTCCATCAATCAGGCCTTTAACTTCTTATGGGCAGGTGGGACGGTAGCGTTCCACCTGGCCAACATCCGGTGAAATTGCAGAGCGCAAAATTCAAACTACAGAATTATAAATATTTAACTTTCATAAAATCCCAAGTGTAATACATAAAAAATAAAGCTTAACTTCTTGTTAATCCAGCCACTGTGTCAGATTTCAAAAAGGCTTTACGGTGAAAGCACACCATGCGATCATCTGAGGACAGCGCCCCGCATACAAAATCATGAAAAACATATTTCAACCAGGCAAGTGCGCCACGAAAGTCAGAAATAGCGATATAATAAATGCCTTACCTTTGATGATCTTCTTCTGTTGGCACTCCAAAAGGTCCCGGATACATCACAAATGGTCCTTTTGTTCGATAATGTCATTCTTTATATCCATAAAAACTCAGTTTAGCTGGCGTGCTTCAGTCAATAATCCACCCAGTTTCCCTCCATCAAAATGCATACAAAATGAAACCCAAACATTACTAATAAACTCTTCCAAACAAGTCAAACAATGTTTATAATCAAACCTTAGGTAGCGTAATACGTAAATAAACGATAAAATGTAAGACGGAGAATCGTTATTGTCTTTACCGGAGAAAATACCAAAGAACGAGCCCTTTCACGCGCTTGGAAACACTACAGCCAAAATGGGAGCCACCTAGAAAAACTACAATTTCTGGCAAATTTTTCCAAAAATCAGCATGAAACTCTTTCAAAAGATTGTTGACATCTAGTGGAAGCCCTAGGAACTGCAATCTGGGAGGATGTCGCCGTATAATAAAAGTGACAGCCATTAAAAACAGTGGTAGACTGAAAAAAAAAAAAAAAAAATGGGATGGTTTGTCCTCGGGGTTGCCTGCCATATCAGTTCTGTTATAGTCACAGAAATAATTTTAACAGTTTTAGAAACATTAGTGTTTTCTATCCTAATCGACCAATTAAATGCATATCCTAGCTTCTGGGCCTGAGTAACAGGCAGTTTACTTTGGGCACGCTTTTCATCCGGACGTGAAAATACTGCCCCCTACCCAAGAGAGGTTAATGGTTGGGTGTCCAGACAGAAGCCAAAAGTAACCTAAAGGACTCAGACCATGTGGACAAGATTCTCTTGTCTGATGAAACCGAGATTGAACTCTTTGGCCTGAATGCCAAGCGTCACATCTGGCAGAAACCTGGCACATACACAATAAAACATGTTTTAATCAACTGCTTAGAGCATAAGGGACTGGAAATTCAGAAAACGTAATAAACTTTGAAGTGATAGTCTTCTCTTATGCCGCTTTAGAGCTGAAACAACACAATTACTCCATATGTCTAGCAGAACAGCCATTTTACTGGAGAAATAACAGGCTGTGTTCTGCCCTGGTGTCTCTTAACTACGGTTCCAAAGGGTCGCAAACTCTCCGGTAAATTTCCCATGGGAAGTTAAGCCCTGGAATTTGGGCAATTTTGCTTAAATTCATTAAAAAAAAAAAGTTAGCTTATAACAGTGAACCTTTTTTGTGGGTCACACAAGGCAATTCTAGGTCGTGTGGCATATGTTGGTTAAACCATCCCCAATTCAATGGCATTGCAACTCTGCATGCACAATGCATTATTCCATCACGTGCAGCTGATTCTCAAGATCTTGCACACTCATGAGATGCTATTGAGCCCACACTACCATAACTGTCTGAGCCAAGGACTACATGCTTTCTGGTAAGTTTTGATGACAATACTGGGTGGGGTGAATATATTTTATATGATATACATGATTACAGCAAAGTGTTTAAATAATTTCTAACTTGTTAGCAATTTCTGCTAGTTAGTTTTTTTCTACCATGTGGGTTTGAGCCTGCTAACTGAGTGTTAATTCACCTGTTTCCATACGTTTCATTTTGAAACATCTCACAAAGGAGTTGTTTAATCTAACTGCTTAACTATTTATCTGTACATGGAATTGTATTTTTTTTGTTTAACTCATTTCTACAGGAAAATGCCACGGGCACTATCTGATGTGTGGCGACATTTCACTGCAGCTAATGTAGAAGGAAAAGCTGTGTACATTTGCAAATACTGTGCCAAATCATACATGAAGAATGCAATAAAGATGCAGAATCATCTGGCCAAGTGCATAAAGTTCCCTCAGCACTCATAACAAGCAACCTTTGACAAAAGTCCCTCTACTTCTATTCGAGGTGAACATGATGAATCAGACACCTTATCGATAGCAACAGCTTATGGATGCCTGAAATCAGAAGTTTTTTTGACTCAATGAAGGAACGTAGTCAGAGATGCTGATGAATGTCTTGCTCGAGCTGTGTATGCAACTGGTTCACCTCTGATGCTCACAGGCAATGTGTATTGGAAGAGAGTTCTGAATGTTCTTCGCCCAGCATACACCCCTCCAACCAAACATGCTTTATCTACTCATTTGCTGGATGCAGAGTTCAACCGAGTTCAAATTAAGGTCAAGCAAATCATAGAGAAAGCAGACTTGCAATCATTTCTGATGGTGGTCAAATGTTTGTGGGCAAGGAATAATTAACTACATCATCTTCACCCACCAACCAGTATTCTACAAGAGCAGACACAAGGGACAACAGACGCACCAGTCTCAGAATTGCAGATGAGCTGAAGGCAGTCAATGACCTTGAACCACAGAAGTTCAGACAATGATGCGAAAATGAAGGCTGCTTGGTCTAAAGTGGAGGAATCCTACCCAAAACGTCACACCGACTGGCTGTGCTCCTCATGCATAGAATCTGCTCCTCAAGAACATCATTGCACTGAAACAATGGATACACTCTACAAGAGAGCCATGGAAATTATTAGGTATGTGAAGAGTCATTAAGTTATAGCAATCTACTTCACCAAGCAGTGAGAAGAATAAGAGCACCACATTGAAGCTGCCCAGCAACACCCGTTGGAGTGGTGTTGTCATCATGTTTGACAATCTCCTGGAGGGGAAGGAGTACTCCAAGAAATGGCCACATCAGTCTGCTGATATGGATAGCCCCATCAAGAGGATCCTCCTGGATGATGTATTTTGGGAGTGGTTAGCAGCGTGAAACCTATAGCAGTAGCCATTGCACGGATTGAGGGAGACAATCCTGTCTGATGTTCAGACCTTGCTTGCAGATGTTAGAGAAGAAATCCGTACTGCCCTGCCCACTTCATTGTTGCTCCAAGCAGAGGAAACTGCAGTTCTGAAACATCAAAAATCGTGAAGACTTCTGCCTGAACCCCATACACACCACAGCGTACATGTTGGTCCCTAAGTGCAGTATGCTGGCAAGAGCATCCTGTCTGGTGCAGAGATCAACAAGGCCTATGGTGCCATCACTACCGTGTCTCGCCACCTTGGCCTGGATGAGGGCAAGGTTTTTGGCAGTCTGACGAAGTACACTTCCAAGCAAGGGCTTTGGGATGGAGATGCAATATGGCAGTCGTGCCAACATATCTCATCAGGGACTTTGTGGATCCGAGGCTCTTTCCCCTGTTGCCTCCATCATCCTCCATATCCCACCAACATCAGCCGCCTCAGAGCGCAACTGGTCCTTGTTTGGGAACACACACACACACAAAAGCACGCAACAGGCTGACCAATACAAGGGATGAAAAATTGGTGGCCATCCGGGCAAATGCGAGGCTTTTTGAGCCTGACAACGAGCCATCCTCAACAAGGTTGGAAAGTGACAGTGAAGATGAGGCCTCAGAGTCTGATGTTCAAGAGGTGGACATTGAGAAGGTCCAGGGAGAAGACATGGAAGCCTGTGATGAAGACAAACAAAGCTTTAGTTTCTAGACTATCATTTTACAGATAGATGTATGTTGAAAACATTTTTGGGAGATGCGATGGCTCACTGGGGATCATTCAATAAAGTTTGTTTCTGTCTCCATCTAATATGGTAAGCATATCCAATGCAAAAAATAAAAAAATCTACATTTACATTGTATTAATTTTAAATTTGCATATATTTCCATTAATTCCCAAGGAAAGTTTCCACCTCTGAATATTCCCCAAAATGTGCAAGCCTAATCTTAATAGCACAACACTCTGAAATATACAAATTCATTAAGACATTTATTGTCATGGATCTTGCCCTGGAGGCAGAACGTGGTGATTTCTGCTAGATGGGCCAGCTGCAAAGTTCAAATTGGCTATATCGTCAAAAAATCATGAAAACAAAAAAAATTTGCTTTTTGGTCTTCATTTAAGGTTAGGCATTAGGGTTAGCCTTGTGGTTAAGGTTAGGTTTAAAGACCTTATGACTTTGTGGCTGTGCCAGCTAGTGACAGCGCTGCAAAGCTGCCTCCAGGGCAAGACTCATGACAATAAATGCCAACCTGTATAAGAGTGGGTCACACACACAGTGCTACCAGAAGGTATACAGTGCATTCGGAACGTATTCAGACCCCTTCACTTTTAACACATTTGTGTTACAGCCTTATTCTAAAATGTATTTAAAAAAAAAACAATCTTCCCACAAAACCCCATAATGACAAAGCAAAAACAGGTTAAGACATTTTTGCAATTTATAAAAAAAACAAGTAAAATATCACATTTACAAAATAATTCTGCCCATTTACTCAGTACTTTGTTGAAGCACCTTTGGCAGCGATTACAGCCTGGGGTCTTCTTGGTTATGACGCTACAAGCTTGGCACACCTGTATTTGGGGAGTTTCTCCTATTTCTCTCTGCAGATCCTCAAGCTCTGTCAGCTGTCATGGACATTTTAAAAAGAGAGACTGTAGATTCTTCAAAGATTCTTCTTATAATAAAGTTTTATTATAAGATTTGCAAAAATAGAGCAATCAACAATCATTCAAATAGTTCAGAGTTAAATGCCCAACAAACAGAGTTGGCTCTCAGCTTTTATAGAAAAGTCCAACTTCTGTCTATGTGGCAGTTAACAGGTGTGAGTGAGAACATGACAACAGGTTGGGACTTTAGGGGGCATTCACAGTAAGTAGCCCTGCACGAGCCGGAGCGGCTCATAGGAACATTTCTGTAGCGTGATGCAGCTTGATGTACAAGTACACCTTCTGGACTCTAGTCTATCGCAGGTCCTTACTGCTAATCTATCTCCTAATGCTGAGTGTCAAGCAGAGACACATCGAGTCACATTTTTACATTCTTTGGTGCGACTCTGCCAGGGATCGAACTCACAACCCACCACAAGGCCACTGAGTTGGTGGGGCATTCACAGCCTCCTACTAAAAATGCCCCCTCCCGACTGCTTGGGAAACGACCCAGAAATTACATTTGGGGTAGGTTTTCCTAGATAAACTACCAACCACAAAATAAATCCCCCCACAAAAAAATAATAATAATAAGGAAACATGTTATCTAATGCCATCATTCCATGGTGTTGTGCTATCAGTGGGCTTGAGACTGAAGCTACGTCCCAAATGGCACCCTATATAGTGCACTACTTCCGACCAGAGCCGTATGTGCTCCGGTCCAAGATGGCACTCTATATAGTGAACTATTTGTGACGCAGTTTGAGAAGCTAGATCAAAGGCCCATGATTTCTTATCAAATATCCCTCCTTTCTGGTGATTTAAGCAAATTTGCAAAGCAACATTTTAAGCAAAAGTCGGTCAACAAAGAAACGGCCCTTTTACAGGACCATGTCTTTCAAAGATAATTCGTAAAAATCCAAATAACTTCAAAGATCTTTATTGTAAAGGGTTTAAACACTGCTTGTTCAATGAACCATAAACAATTAATGAACATCCACCTGTGGAACGTCGTTAAGACACTAACAGCTTACAGACGGTAGGCAATTAAGGTCAGTTATGAAAACTTAGGACACTAAAGAGGCCTTTCTACTGACTGAAAAACACCAAAAGTAAGATGCCCAGGGTCCCTCATCGGCGTGAATGTGCCTCAGGCATGCTGCAAGGAGGCATGAGGACTGCAGATGTGGCTAGGGCAATAAATTGCAATATCCGTACTGTGAGATGCCCAAGACAGGGCTACAGGGAGACAGGACCGACAGCTGATCGTCCTCGCAGTGGCAGACCACGTGTAACACCTGCACAGGATCGGTACTTCCAAACATCACACCTGCGGGACAGGTACAGGATGGCAACACCTGCCCGAGTTACACCAGGAACGCACAATCTCTCCATCAGTGCTCAGACTGCCCGCAAAAGGCTGAGAAAGGCTGGACTGAGGGCTTGTAAGCCTGTTGTAAGGTGGGTCCTCACCAGATCACCGGCAATAACGTCGCCTATGGGCACAAGCCCACCGTCGCTGAACCAGACAGAACTGGCAAAAAGTGCTCTTCACTGACGAGTCGCAGTTTTGTCTCACCAGGGGTGATGGTCGGATATGCGTTTATCGCCGAAGGAATGAGTGTTACAATGAGGCCTGTTCTCTGGAGCGGGAGAGTCCGTCATGGGCTGGGGCGGTGTGTCACAGCATCATCGAACTGAGCTTGTTATCATTGCAGGCAATCTCAACGCTGTGCGTTACAGGGAAGACAACCTCCTCTCTCATGTGGTACCCTACCTGCTAGCTCATCCTGACATGACCCTCCAGCATGACAATGGCATCAACCATACTGCTCGTTCGGTGCGTGATCGGCAGGTGAGGGCTAGGGCCACCCCGACCCCCAGAAATGTCCGGGAACTTGCAGGTGCCTTGGTGGAAGAATGGGGTAACATCTCACAGCAAGAACTGGAAAATCTGGTGCAGTCCATGAGGAGATGCACTGCAGTACCTAATGCAGCTGGTGGCTACACCAGATACTGACTGTTACTTTTGACCTCCAACCCTTTGTTCAGGGACACATTCAATTTCTGTTCATCACGTCGTTGGAACTTGTTCAGTTTGTCTCAGTTGTTGAATCTGATATGTATACATGTTAAGTTTGCTGAAAATAAAACGCAGTTGACAGCGAAAGGACGTTTATTTTTTTATTGAGTTTATTATGACGTTTTTGTTAATTTTGGACTTCGGTGAGTGTTTTTTTCCCCCCGGCTGTTCAGGAACACCAATTGCTTCCTAGAGGCAAGTCGAAGTCTACGCCGCTTCATCGGCGATTGGTCAACAATAGGGATTCTTCAATCAAGTCTGTTGTCATTCAATGAGACAACTCATTTTAATGCACATTTCTTCATTGAGAAATACAGCACCAACCATCTTAGATGTAATAAAGATCTCTGCAAAAATGTCAAAATTAATGACGGATTTCTTGAGTTATCTTAGATTAATTCTGACTATTTTGAGGAAGTGTATACTGAATACGGCGTCTTGTTTTTCAAGTGAATGTCTTTTAAGGGAGTGTGCGAGCCGCAAGCCGAACTGAAGCATGCGGATGCCTTTAGAGTGAATCTAACCATGAGGAGGAAGTGCGCTGCTAGAGTGACAGGGACTTTGTGTGTGGGAAGCAGCTACAAAAGAGCGAGATGACAAACAGATTATACTAAAAACAGATGTTACACGCAGCTGAGGGGCGGTTCAAAATATTGCATGCTTCTGTGATATGGATATTATTGCACATGTCAATATAATATTTTTTATGTGAATTTGATTAATTGTGCAGACACCGCATCTCTCCTTGGCTACAGCCCATTTCCCCAGTCCTTTCACTTTTCTCAGGCAGTCTCAACACTTTCTCTCTCCTTCCTCCGTTTTCCCGGCGCCGACCCAGAGGGTCCCCAACTGAGACGACTACTGACCAATCACGTTGGGGGGAGGGGGGGCAGGCACGTCCACAATGACGGAAGAGCTCCTTGAGGTGTCGCCTTTGCAGATCCTAGGTGCGCGGGCCTGGGCGAACGCAGCCACCGCCGCCTCAATACTGACCCACATCAAGATGAAGGAAACACACAGAATCACAACATCAGTCAGGCCCTCTGGCCTAACAGGAGATCCCTCTAGAGACAGGAGTTAATTGATATCCATCAGTGGACTACACCATCTCAGCCCATCAATCATCTTTGACCAATGGACAACCCTGTCAAATCATTCAACAACTGTTTCTGACAGTGTGAGAAAGGAAAGATGAACCACATGTGATATTGTCATCCAGAACCAGAAGTTATGCACATCTCAGAATCTGTCTGAGTGCTGTGGGATTATTAAACCAGAGGAAATGGGGGGGTGGAGGGGAATTGAGGTCCATCCTCATCCTGTCTATACTTCCAACTCTAAGCCCAAGGGAATTCACAGATTCTGCTAAACATTTCTAGATCCAGTCTCTCTCTGCCCAAACACACATTCATCCGCTGCCTTTCTGCTCCGCTGCAGTAAATTATTCAGCACCTCTGGAGTCGGCTCTTCACCACAAGCTCTGTCTTTCCCTAAGCGTGACTTCATTGATAGACAGCATCCCTCCGTATGACATAACACATATAGAACAGAGCCCTTCATGCGGATTATATATGTTGGAGACATTCTTCATTCCCTACATCTTTAAAAATGTATATTCAACCTCAGGTTACAAAATGTATTAGTCAAAATTGGCACCAATTCAGCTGAATGAGGAATACTCTGTCCCGACATCCAATAGTAATCCCAATTTCAAATACCTAAGTATTGACAACATATCACCACCACTACCAATTTATTTCCATCGTTAACTTCTCTAGGGTAGGGGGCAGCATTCGGAATTTTGGATGAAATGCATGCCCAAATTAAACTGCCTGCTTCTCGGGCCCAGAAGATATGATATGCATATAACTGGTAGATTTGGATAGAAAACTCTAAAGATTCCAAAACTGTTTAAATAGTGTCTGAGTATAACAGAACTGATTTGGCAGGCGAAAACCTGAGAAATCCATTCAGGAAGTCGTTTTTTTTTGTGGTTTTCTATTCAATGCCATTACAGTATCCATTGACTTAGGACTCAAATTGCAGTTTATATGCCTTCCACTAGATGTCAACAGTCTTTAGAAATTGTTTCAGGCTTGTATTCTGAAAAATGAGGAAGTAAGAGCAGTCTGAATGAGTGGACCCTAAAGTGTCACAGAGCTTTTTCATGCGTGAGACCGAGAGACTGCCTTTTTTGTTTACCTTTTGTTTACCTTGTTTACCTTTTAAATTGACAACGTTATTGTCCGGTTGAAATATTATCGATTATTTAGGCTAAAAACAACCTGAGGATTGAATATAAACATCGTTTGACATGTTTCTATGAACTTTACAGATACAATTTGGATTTTTTGTCTACCTGTTTTGACTGCGTTTGAGCCTGTGGATTACTGAAGAAAACTCGAACAAAACAGAGGTTTTTGGATATAAAGAGACCATCGAACAAAAGGAACATTTGTTGAGTAAATTAATGTCTGCTGAGTGAAACCATATGAAGATCAAAAGGTAAGGGATTCATTTTCTCTCTATTTCTGACTTGTGTAACTGTTCTACTTGGCTGGTTACTGTTTGTAATGATTTGTCTGCTGGGCTATGTTCTCAAATAATCGTAAAGTATGCTTTCGCCGTAAAGCATTTAAAAAATCTGACACCGTGGTTGGATTCACAAGAAGTTAATCTTTAATTAAACCTATGTAAAATATGTTTTGTTTTTCAAATTTTTATAATGAGTATTTCTGTATTTGAATTTGGCGCCCAGCAGTTTCACTGGCTGTTGAAGAGGTGGGACGCTAACATCTCACATATCCAAGAGAGGTTAAGATGAACATACTTCCACAGCTCTATCATTCCCGTTTCACCACCAATGGGATATTGGAAGAAACTGCATACTTTGATCTCCAAATTAATATGGATCAAACTGTCCACTTTAAAGAGACGGCAGTGTTCTGGAGGCCAAAAACCGCCACAATATTAAATGACATTTTTGGGCCTTTATGTTAAGACCACTACGTGTGTGGTTGAACCCCAATATCCCAGTGGCCTGGAGCCCCCTGAAAGAAAATTTAGCAAAGCCATACAGGCTCCAAGATCTGGCATATTCAAACATTTCTATCAAAAAAGCCAAACTCACCTCTGGCCCCATCATCAGGCAAACAATACAATATGGCGTTCAATGGGGAACCATTGCAAATACATCAATCATCTCCTCTTGGGAGGCGGAGGTAGCGGTCCTGCTGCTGGGTTGTTGCCCTCCTACGGCCTCCTCCACGTCTCCTGATGTACTGGCCTGTCTCCTGGTAGCGCCTCCATGCTCTGGACACTACGCTGACAGACACAGCAAACCTTCTTGCCACAGCTCGCATTGATGTGCCATCCTGGATGAGCTGCACTACCTGAGCCACTTGTGTGGGTTGTAGACTCCGTCTCATGCTACCACTAGAGTGAGAGCACCGCCAGCATTCAAAAGTGACCAAAACATCAGCCAGGAAGCATAGGAACTGAGAAGTGGTCTGTGGTCACCACCTGCAGAATCACTCCTTTATTGGGGGTGTCTTGCTAATTGCCTATAATTTCCACCTTTTGTCTATTCCATTTGCACAACAGCATGTGAAATTTATTGTCAATCAGTGTTGCTTCCTAAGTGGACAGTTTGATTTCACAGAAGTGTGATTGACTTGGAGTTACATTGTGTTGTTTAAGTGTTCCCTTTATTTTTTTGAGCAGTGTATTCTTACTCAAACCAACATTACCAATCTACTCAAAATGGAACAAAGATATATATACACACACAAAAGTATGTTGGCACCCCTTCAAATTAGTGGTTTTGGCTATTTCAGCCACACCCGTTGCTGAAAGGTGGATAAAATAGAGCACACGACCATGCGATCTCCATAGACAAACATTGGCAGTAGAATGGCCTTAAGATCTCAGTGACTTTTAAAGTGGCACCGTCATAGGATGCCACCTTTCCAACAAGTCAGGTCGTCAAATGTTTGCCCTGTTAGAGCTGCCCCGGTCAACTGTAAGTGCTGACCTCACTACCCTCTGGAGAGCCTTACGGTTGTGGACGGAGCAGTTGCCGTACCAGGAATTGATACAGCCCGACAGGATGCTCTCGATTGTGCATCTGTAATGGGTACGTGAGACGTTAGCGTCCCACCTCTTCAACAGCCAGTGAAACTGCTGGGCGCCAAATTCAAATACAGAAATACTCATTATAAAAATTCAGAAAACAAAACATATTTTACATAGGTTTAATTAACTTCTTATGGCTGCAGGGGTAGTATTGAGTAGCTTGGATGAAAGGTGCACGGAAGTTTGAGTGTTTTCGGTGACAAGCCAAATTTCTTCAGCCTCTTGAGGTTGAAGAGGCGCTGTTGCGCCTTCTTCACTACGCTGTCTGTGTGGGTGGACCATTTCAGCTTGCCCGTGATGTGTACGCCGAAGAACTTAAAACTTCCCACCTTCTCCACAACTGTCCCGTCGATGTGGCTAGGGGGGTGCTCCCTCTGCTGTTTCCTGAAGTCCATCATCTCCTTTGTTTTGTTGGCGTTGAGTGCGAGGTTACTTTCCTGACACCACACTCCGAGGGCCCTCACCTCCTCCCTGTAGGCTGTCTCGTCGTTGTTGGTAATCAAGCCTACCACTGTAGTGGCGTCTGCAAACTTGATGATTGAGTTGGAGGCGTGCACGGCCAAGCAGTCATGGGTGAACAGAGAGTACAGGAGAGGGCTGAGGACACACCCTTGTGGGGCCCCAGTATTGAGGATCAGGGTTGTTTCCTACCCTCACCACCTGGGGGCGGCCCGTCAGAAAGTCCAGGACCCAGTTGCACAGGGCGGGGTCGAGAACCAGGGTCTCAAGCTTGATGACGAGTTTGGAGGGTACTATGGTGTTAAATGCTGAGCTGTAATCGATGAACAGCATTCTTACATAGGTATTCCTCTTGTCCAGATGGGTTAGGGCAGTGTGATTGCGTCGTCTGTGGACCTATTGGGGCAGTAAGCAAATTGGAGTGGGTCTAGGGTGTCAGGTAGGGTGGAGGTGATATGATCCGTAACTAGTCTCAAAGCACTTCTTGATGACGGAAGTGAGTGCTACGGGGCGATAGTCGTTTAGCTCAGTTACCTTAGCTTTCTTGGGAACAGGAAAAATGGTGGCCCTCTTGAAGCATGTGGGAACAGCAGACTGGGATAGAGATTGATTGTCCATAAACACACCAGCCAGCTGGTCTGTGCATGCTCTGAGGACGCGGCTAGGGATGCCGTCTGGGCTGGCAGCCTTGCGAGGGTTAACACGTTTAAATGTTTTACTCACGTTGGCCGCGGTGAAGGAAAGCCCGCAGGTTCTGGTAGCGGGCCGTGTCAGTGGCACTATTGTCCTCAAAGCAAGCAAAGAAGTTGTTTAATTTGTCTGGGAGCAAAATGTCAGTGTCCACGACGGGGCTGGTTTTCATTTTGTAATCCGTGATTGACTGCAGGCCCTGCCACATACGTCTTGTGTCTGAGCCGTTGAGTTACGTCTCTGTCTCTATACTGACGCTTAGCTTGTTTGATCGCCTTGCAGAAGAAATAGCTACAGTTTGTATTTGGTCATGTTTCCGGTCATCTTGCCCTGATTAAAAGCAGTGGTTTGCGCTTTCAGTTTTGCCATCAATCCACGGTTTCTGGTTGGGGAAGGTTTTAATAGTCACCGTGGGTACAACATCACCGATCCACTTGCTAATAAACTCGCTCACCGAATCAGCGTATACATCAATGTTGTTGTCTGAGGCTATCCGGAACATATCCCAGTTCACGTGATTGAAGCATTCTTGAAGCGTGGAATCCGATTGGTCGGACCAGCGTTGAACAGACCTGAGCACGGGCGTTTCCTGTTTAAATTTCTGTCTATAGGCTGGGAGCAACAAAATGGAGTCGTGGTCAGATTTGCCGAAAGGAGGGCAAGGGAGGGCTTTGTATGCTTCGCAGAATGATAGCAATGATCCAGAATGCTGCCAGCCCGCGTCGCGCATTTGATAAGCTAATAACATTTAGGGAGCCTTGTTTTCAGATCAAGAAACCCAAATCACTGGCTACAATTTGGCCCACATGACTTAACATAAATCCATGTGTATAATGTATATTGGTTTGCCATTTTCTGTTCTGGCCTAAAATAATAAAAACTTTAAAATCACAAAAAAAATAACCCAGAGGCCATAATTGCAGAGTTGTCAATGAAGGGAATGGTTTTGTATTGGGGCATATCACATGGTTTGGGCAGGCATAGTTGAAATTGGGTTCTATCCAATAAACTACAAGGCTAAAGGAGTCCGCATGCTTCACAGCCAAAAGAGTTAGTGCATAAACCGAATTCTACGCCCCTTCATCGGTGATTGGCCAATAGTAGGGACCCTTCAACGAAGTCTTTGTAGTCATTCAACGAGAGACTCGTTTTCATGCAAAAAATGTTCATTGAAAAATACTAAACCAAACATTTTAGATGTAGAATTGCGCGATTAAGATCTCTGAAAAAAATAAAAAATGAATGACAGATTTCTTATGTTAATACGGAGTATTGTGAAGAAGTTTATACTGGCTACGGCTTCACAAGATGGACAAACAGTACTGTTCCATTTTTTTCTCGTTATGCAAGCAAAGTCTTTTAAGGGACTTTCGTTCAAGTCGGATAGCCGAGTTCAGCTAGGCGCCAGCTGAAGTATGCTGACGTCATAAGTCTGCTTCCACTGCAACATGGCTACACCCCCTCAGGGGACAAGAGAAGTACATCCTGAACACAGAGGAGTGACACAAAACAAACCACTCTGGGAATTGTGTTGGTTGTGTGGTCAATATTGGAATCCATTAAGTGATTTGGCTGGCTGGCTGGCGGACAGCCAGACAGACAGCCAGAGCGTAACAAACACAGTTCCCTGTGGTGCTGCTTGATTGGGATGGCTAGGCCTTACCTCCAATCCATCTTCTCCACCAGGTATGCACAGATCAGAAAGCCTGTCCGATTGAAGCCGTGCGTGCAGTGGACACCTGTGGGAGAACAAAAAGAGAGACACTGCTTAAGTCAATCAGGCAAAGTGCCCATCTGTCCCTACTACTACAATTGTGTGTATGTGTGTACTTGCAATTGTGCTTCTACATCTGCATTGCTTGCTGTTTTAGGCTGCCTTTCTGTACAAGCACTTTGTGATATCTGCTGATGTAAAAAGGGCTTAATAAATACATGTGATATTCCATGAAACGCAAATGGAACAGTCCAATAACCCTGTCATTTTCCAACCATCTCTCTCTTGCAAAATCATTAGTCCTATCTGTGAAGAGAGGAGGTGGTGGTGGCCTGGCTACGCATAACGCCCACTGAATCCTCCTGAGAGCCCTTATGCCGGGTGTTCACTACACGACTTTCAAAATCTTAACCTTGCTGAGCCTCTCACATTAAACGACTGTCTTTCCTGTAGTTTGTCTTGCCAACGTAGTGGTGCCACACTAAACGATCTGGCACAGACGAGGTGTCACAAACTACACCATTCTTCACTTGGTCATGAGGAATCTCCATTCCACCACTCTGTCTCGCAAAACAATGTGATTAGACTGTTAACGTAGCTAGAACGAGCTGTGGTTCAAAGCAGCTTCAAATGTTTTCAGTCAGACATTCATGCTTGCCATTGAGTTTAAATGTTCTAGCCAACATTTTGAATTGAATAACATTGCTTGTGAACTTCAGAGCTCTAACGATTTGACGCTTTGGTTAAAAGGCAAGTACAAACGCATACTAGTAGTAGTCATGCCTCCTGCTCGAGTCTACACATTCTGGGTGATGCAAAACAACTTAATATCACTGGCTTCTTTGACGAGCTCTCATTGGCTATTGCTGATCACCGCTCTCAACTTGAAGTTGCACATCTCACACTACAAGAGTATTGCAGATAGTGTCGATAAAATCAAACATGTTTGAAAATATTGGGATGTCTGGAACTGCTCAATGATGGGATCGGTAGCACTCAGATTGAGTGAAGCTGTCGGAGTGATTGAGGCGTAACATTAAAACGGATGCACGCCGAGTAGGCAACGACATGGGGATCGTCTCCCATCTCAAACTTGTACTGGACAGTTAAGTCGGGCCAAATTAGTGTAGTGTACACCCAGCTTAACTGTGTGCTGGTACTTCTCTAGGTGGGAGCCTCATGTTAAAAACCAGTTCATCAGCCAACTGGAGGTTATGCTACATACTCCGGGGCCGGATTCTTAAAGCATCTCAGAGTAGGAGTGATGATTTAAGAACAGTTTTGCTTTTTTTGATTATAATAAATGGACACGGAGAGCCTGATCCTAGACCAGCACTCCTACACCGAGTCGCTTAATTGATACGGACGGCAGACGCAATCTAACGCTAGGGGAGAGGGAAGAAAATGCCAGGGCACACAGGGAATCGGTTCATGTTTGCTTTGATCTTCAAGGCAGGGAAGGATAATGGGGCAAACTAAATCTTCACTCCAAAAATGTTCATGGCAGAGCCTCTATCAGCATTCAGGGGTGGTTTGGGGAGAAATTCTCTTTGGATTTTAGACTCCATGCCTCGTCAGTCTGAAGCATCTCCCTCGGCCATGATGCAGTTGGTCATTGGTATTCAGACGTTTCTATTTAACTTTAGATAGGAATAATTGGAGAGTGGTATAAAATGAGAACTCACTGGGTAGACCAGCCACTATGAGATCTGACAAAATCTCTGAAAGTAAGGTCATAGAAAGTCAATCTGGACTTATCGTAGTAATCAGGATAAGAATATTTCTCTCCCCCTCTGATACAGTCTGAATAGTCAATGCATGGTAATCTCCATTGGGTGCACATTTCCACTGATTGACCTCAACTTGACTGCTGTAACACCCTGTCCGTCAGACAGGACAAGATGTCTGTCTGGCAGCACAGATGGAGATGACATCTCCAGTAATGATGATGGGGGGGGGTTGTAGGAGGGTTACATTCACAGGGCCCCGCTGTCTAATTTCAACATCTGCATTAATACCAGAGAGACAACAGATAAAGATCAACGGGTGGGCAACAGGAGGACATCTTTATAATGACATTCATATATTCCAACCTGAGAAATATTAATTTCCCTCTGCACACTTTACCATCTCCCACTAGATGCTCAAGGACATACAAAAAAGCACAACAGGAGAGGTTATGCATTTATCATTCATGACTGCAATGTTTTGAAATTGGTTTATCTGCCTTCAAGCCTCTAAGCAGCAGGGGTCCAGTTGGGCCTTTCCAAACCCTGGGCTTCTGAGGTATACTCAGACAGGTCACATGCTGAGCTACAAAGTGATTGCATACACACATATGGTGAGCTATACTAAACATGGCACCTGCAAAAGCCGTTACACATTTCAGATTCCCATCCAATTTGTTTATTAATATCCTGGCATCTGATTAGTACCAATTTCAGTCAGATATGTGTTTTATATTATGTGCAGAGCAGACCACCAACCAACACACTTGGTTATAATTCTACAAGAAAGCCTATGTTGCGATGCGATTACTTTTTTTATTTTTTTATTTATTTTACCGTTATTTTACCAGGTAAGTTGACTGAGAACACGTTCTCATTTGCAGCAACGACCTGGGGAATAGTTACAGGGGAGAGGGGGATGAATGAGCCAATTGTAAACTGGGGATTATTAGGTGACCGTGATGGTTGAGGGCCAGATTGGGAATTTAGCCAGGACACCGGGGTTAACACCCCTACTCTTACGATAAGTGCCATGGGATCTTTAATGACCTCAGAGAGTCAGGACACCCGTTTAACGTCCCATCCGAAAGACGGCACCCTACACAGAGCAGTGTCCCCAATCACTGCCCTGGGGCATTGGGATCTTTGTTTAGACCAGAGGAAAGAGTGCCTCCTACTGGCCCTCCAACACCACTTCCAGCAGCACCTGGTCTCCCATCCAGGGACTGACCAGGACCAACCCTGCTTAGCTTCAGAAGCAAGCCAGCAGTGGTATGCAGTGGTATGCACTTTGACTTAATATTTAGCAAACCCGTTTTATAGTATTTACAAACAAAATGCATCTTATCAGAAATAGCTGATGGAATATTAGGAAGGGAGGGTGTCTGGTTGGAACTAAAAAGATTAGAACGGTTTAATTATATTCTTGCTCCCCCTAGTGGACAAACCTGTACCTCATCTTACTTTGATAATCTATTTTGTAGTTACTGTTTGCTACTTGCTTGGGGTGTATTCATTACACAGATTCTGTTGCAAAACCATTTGTAACAGAAACCGTTTACTCCAAACGGAATAGGTTTTTCAACGAAAACGAGTTTCTATTGAACAAATTCAGGTAGGTCGCTACCTGATTTGTTCAGTTTGCTCCAGTTTAGTTCAAAAACTGTAAACGGTTTCCATTGAAAGACATGGCTAACCATCCACATTGCTCTGGCCAAACGCCACACCCACTGAGTTGTCAGGAAAATATGCTACAATACAACACCCCAAAGAGAATGTTGAATATACCTTGGGATAATGTATCACCAAGTTCAAATGTGACTGTATTTTACCCCTTGACTGCTATCAAAACTAAACAACCAAAATGTATCCACAACATGTATGAACAATACACCAGACAAGAACAAAGATAAGGAAATATACAGCTCCAGTAAAAAAAAAAAAAAAACTTGCATGCATTGCATTCCTTACCTACCAATTCAGTGGTAGTCTTCTCCATGAAGTGCTCACAGTCTGATGAACATCTCAGTAGTCTCTGTTGAAGGACACTCTCCATAGTTAAACAAGGAACGAACACATCGCATCAATCAACAAATTATATTATTTTCAACTAGTGGCGTTTGTATTTGTAAACATGGAGAATTCATCTTGAGTTTGAAACAGGTCACTCATACGTACCCTTTGCACTGAAGCTTCACATATTTAACACCCTCGTTCTCGATCTCGTTGCGGTCATACTGTAGAAGCCGGTAGTGTTTGTTAGATCAACAAGCAAACCCATTTTAACCTAGAGAATACACAAAACACATGTTGACAGACTACTGTGGTGAATAGAGCACTGATTTATATTTCCCAAAGAGAGACAAAAGACTAGTAAACACATGTCAACATCATGGAAGACATACCTTGAGACGCTTTAAATATTGGGAGAGCATGCTTGGATGAAACCTGTTATCTTCTGGCACATTGGCATCGTACTTGGGGCGCAACAGTTAATTGGCAGGAATTTACCTGGTGAGACAATGAAAAGGTAGAGTGGTCACAGACACCATGAAAAGAATACCACTCGCGCATCTACACTCACTGTCCTGTTTGTCCATACATTATGACATGGTTATTAACCAACTTAGCTACATAAGATAAAACGTATAAGGATCATACTAGGAATTTTTAAAGCAGGATCCCTTTTCACTAATCTAAAACAGATGGAAAGTGACATTTCATGTAATCTGGTTAGCTAATCCTAACTACAAAAACAAAAGACCATTTACAAGGTAGGTCAGGGTCTTCAAATTTGCTGTACACAGCATCTTTCCATTTGTGCCTACCATTTCCCTTGGATCCAAGAAAGAAAGATGCGAGACCAGAATGTACTTTAATGGAGATTTCTCAATGAGTTTGTTAACAGTTGTGAGAATACACTTCTTGCAAGCAATTTTGATGTCCATCAATGTTTGTCCAATTTTCTTCCCTGCGGACAAGTCTCTCACAATTCTTCAAGTAACAAAACCCAAATCGACCTGTGAGGAGTTGATGTGATTGGATGACTGGCTCACATCGACATCAAGAAGTTTTTGAGGGGTCTTTGCTTCTTTCATGAGGTCTGGCTAAATGAATTTGCTCAACAAGCTCTTAAGCAGCTTGAACAAGTCTGTAGAGAGAAATGGCACCATGGACTTATCGGTCTGGTAGTGTGTGAGGAATGGTGTCACTTCTCTGCTCACTGAGTGTGCCCCCCCCCCCCCAACCCCTCTTTTACACTGCTGCTACTCTCTGTTTATCATATATGCATAGTCACTAACTATACATTCATCTACATACTACGTGAATTGGCCCGACCAACCAGTGCCCCTGCACATTGGCTGACCGGGCTATCTGCATTGTGTCCCGACACCCACCACCCCCTCTTTACACTACTGCTACTCTCTGTTCATCATATATGCATAGTCACTTTAACCATATCTACATGTACATACTACCCCAATCAGCCTGACTAACCGGTGTCTGTATGTAGCCCCGCTACTGTATATAGCCTCGCTACTGTTTTTCACTGTCTTTTTACTGTTGCTTTTATTTATTTACTTACCTACTGTTCACCTAATACCTTTTGTGCACTATTGGTTAGAGCCTGTAAGTAAGCATTTCACTGTAAGGTGTACACCTGTTGTATTCGGTGCACATGACAAATAAACTTTGATTTGACAAGATGAAATTCAATTTTGCTGTCATGAGAGGGTCCTTAACGGCCTCCTGAATCACCTCAAAGGACTTTGTGCCTGGATTTGGATATCTCTTCTCTACAGCCTTCACATGTTGCCTTACGGGGTAAAAACTCTAGAGCTCTTTCAAGCATGGGTGCATTTTCAACCCACCGTGTCTTGCGAAACTTAAGTGGCATTGGGGGGATCTGATGATCCAATGATGTTATAGTAGTCCTGACCGTGGGCTGGAGTATCCTTCAGAAATTGGTACATAGCATGCAATACTTTCGACTTTCCACTCGGTTTCTTACACTCCCTTCTGAAATGCTCCATGTACCATATGGAGACCGCAACTGCCATTGTTCATAAGGTGTACATCAAAATCTAGGAGGGACTTCTCAACCTTTGAGCAAAATTACCAATTTACATTTGGTCCATCCATGGAGATTTGAACCATGTTTTTCTTTAGATCTAGATTTTTGGTGCTCTTCTCACATAAACGGACATGAAAGTCACACTGCTATGACTGTTTTTCTGTTAAGGCTCTCAAATTACATAGTCCTCCTCCCCAGTAGACAGTTTTTTTAGACAAGTGCTTGAAATGAGGAGCCAAGCCATGTACGCACACAGCTGGACTTTGCTGCCCCGCATGTGAAGGTCTTGGCTATTGCACTGTCTGGGAACATCGCTGAGAACAGCACACCTAAGAATAAAAAAAACGATTTAAATCAAACACTTATTTCTGTTTCTAGCCTGTGTGTGAACATGTGTGTGCGTGTGTCACAGAGAGAGAATATGAAAACATACATAACATGTCCCTAAAAATAATTTCATGTTACAGGTGACAGTTAATAAACCATGGCACCCACACTTGCGTTCACTACAGTGGAAAGAGTAGTGGCCAAGCCCACAGACTTAAGCGGTGCAGCCTCAGATGCCACAGAGTTCCCCCGGCCTGTGTGCATTGTCCAGGGAGGCAAACAGGTCCACTTGTGCCCTCCCGAACTTGTCCCACAGGTGCTGCACCACCTGGGGATGTAGGCTCCAGTCCCAAGGTGGTGGACCCTCCCTCGAGAGCATATCCGCTGCGACACTCAGGATGTCAGGTACGTGACCAGCTCGTAGAGACGCTAGACAGCCCTGAGCCCAGAGAAGAACCTCCTGTGCTATAAGATTGAGGCGGTGGGACCTCAGTCCACCCTGATGGTTGATGTAAGCCACCACTGTGGTGTTGTTCATTTTCACCAGGACATGTCTTCCTTTCAGATGTGGAAGGAAAGACCACAGGGCCAGCAGTACAGCTCAGAGCTCTAATGTATTGATGTGCCTGCCGCTACAAAGGGGTAGCCAACAGCCGCTGGCCAACCTACCCTAGGTCACACACCCCCCCCAGCCGATCTGGGAAGGTTCTGTGCTGACCAGCTTCCGGCGGCACATGCTCAGCATCTCCACCCCACCTGAGAAAGGAGCGACACCTCAACAATGCCGAGGCCCTGTGCGGTCACCTGCAGCTGGCGGTAACCGTGGCGCTTCGGGTGCAGCCGGTGGGAGTTGAACCACCATTGAAGAGACAAGAGATGGAGCAGGCCCAGGGGAAATCGGCAACAAGGCCGCCGTCAGCAAGCCCAACAGGCGTTGGCAGGTCAGGGCGGATACCACCCTGCCGAAAGTGGTCGAGGCAAGATGGATCGCCTGAAACCTTCCGGTGGGCAGGCGTGCTCTCATGAGGACTGAGTCCAGTTCCATACCTGCGTCCTAATCGAGGCACAAATCAGCCAATCGTCCAGGTATCAACAATCCTTGGGACGTGAGAGGTGCCAGGACAGCGTCCATGCGGGTGCCAAGGAGAGGCCGAATTGAAGAACCATAATTCATAATCCATCCCTTCGAAAGTGAATCAGAGGTACTGCCAATGAGCTGGGTGAACAGAAACATGGAAGTACGCATCCATCAGGTCGGTACCCCTCGAGCATTGTGGACAACACCCAGGGGGACTCCACACCCTCCTCCCACTTTGCCCTTTGAGACCTGGAGAAGCGCAGAAGCCGGGGAGGGTGTGTCAGAGGTCCTGCCGGGGCTTTCCTTTTCTCTGGAGCCCCGAGCACCTGGGTCTCCCAGGCACATCCCTATGGCGGTGACGGTTGACACCGCCACACCTGTCACAAAGGGAAGCCATAAGCTCAGTCAAGCCAACAAGGCCACAGAGCAGAGGGAGAGGCATGTCGTGACCCGCTTGGAGGAATAGGAACCCGGTGAGGGATAAATTACCCAGTATCTCTGCAAACACAGGGGCAGACCCCTGTGGGAAAAAACAGGCAGACAAAAAAAAAACATTAAAAAAAAACATCAACCAGGTAATGGATTTGATTTATTTGTTTTACGCCAATTGCAATATTACCTACCGGTTTAATATCCAAGCAGTAAAAACAGCACCATATGGAGTAGCGCCCTTTAAGGAACCTAAAAGTTAATGTCTCAATGTAGTTTTATACGATACTCACACACTGCAGGGGAAAGAACAAGAAAAAACCCTGCAAGATAATTATCAGAGAACCCGGGAGCAGCATGTTAAAGCAATTCACAAAACACACATAGAACAAGCCAGTCGGCAAGTTGTGTAAGGTAAATTACAGTTTGTGGCAGCAGAGCCACCAATATATGAATGTACACGGAGTCGTAGTATAACGCTAACAAAACACAAGCACAACAAACCACGAGCGGAAGATACAGATCAACCGCGCGCAGCGAGTGGAGCACTCAAGAGGGCCAGCTGCTCCAGGCTGGAAACAGCCAGTGAGTATACTTCCACGCAAGATATTACACTTACCAGTAATTTACCAAGCGAACTTCAGAAAGTTTGTACCTCAAACCATACGGACGTCCGCCGAGAAAATGAAAGAGAATGTGTCGCGGCCATGGGGTCTATCTATAGGGGCGGACCCCAGTCGTGACACAGGTGTACACGGGAGGTAATCTGTAAATCCTCGGATGTATCCCTCCGCCGCGGAGTGATACCAATATATTGGAGTGATCTAATATAGTAAAACATAACACGCTTTCGCCTCTCACCTGCTACAGGTTGTCCTCTTATAGGACAATTCCGCAATCGAGGGGGAAGACTAGTGTGTGAAATTTTGTCCAAGAGTGGCAACTGTAATTTCACAAACCGAGGATGTAACGTTAGCCAAGCAAATCAGTTGAACTTCGATGTGACATTCCCTGGGATATCACCCGTCACCACGGGCTCTCGTGCGCGAATTTTTTGGGGGCCTTGATTTTGTTAGATGTAGGGTCTAACCTAGCCCTTTCGGTCTGAGCCAGAAATTGAGAAAATGTATCCAAATGTAGGTGTTTACTTACGATTGTTCAATGTCCAAATATCAAGGTAATCCTCACAGTTCTCAAAAACCCAATACAATGACCATGAATGAACTACAATCATTCTCCACATTTCTCCTAGTGTATACCCACTCGATTAGCCACCAATCACTCCATTAAAAGGTGGAAACATCTTACCAATCACACCATTCATATGGTGAATGTGGTATCCCACACGCCACATGTGTGGTACGCTATACCGTACTATTTTGCCATTAATTGCAGTCACTTAAAATAACCACTAGGTGGTAGACCAACCCTAAAATTATCCTTCTGTGGATTTTATGGCGGACTACAACCCAAAAAGGTGTATTGTCGCCACCAACTGGACCGGTTAAAAAAAACAAAAAAAACATATGTGATAGGGAAACTAACTTAATCCACCTAAATAAAAATAATACATTGACATTACCAAAACAACAACTTCTTCCTTCTTTCAAATCTCCCATATCAGGCTCTAGAACCTGAGAGGGTGGTACAGCTTGTGACAATATTCCATGTAACTCCTCCGCCGAGAAATCTTTCAGTCCCAGGAGCTGCTCCGCCGCATTTTCAATTATATCCATCTTCCTGGACCTTCTCTCAACCTTGGCAGTGCCATTAATCACCATAGCTATAAATGCCACAAAGTCCACCTTAACCTTTAAAATGCCAGGATCCTGCTGGTGAAAGGCAACCCCTGCAGCCTACAGTGAAGGCCTATTCACCACCATGGACTCTTCAGGAGCACCATTCAAACCCTCAACCCTTTTAACAGCATCTGCATATGAAATGCTCTGGACAGCCCTGACTTTGGCACCTCATTCTCTTTCACCCTTGTCGAGCAATTGAAAGATGTAGCTTCATGGTTCCCACCACAATTGCAACATGTCACATTTTCCTCACTTTTAAAACACATATGATCTTTTCCACAACTTGGACATCTCGGCTTCTCCCTTCTGCAAACACTTGAAACATGACCAAATGCTTTACAATGAATGGTCATGGGATGAATGCTCTGACTCTGTAGTTTGTATAACCAAACTGCACTTGAGTAGACTCTTCACTTTTTACCATTCACCACACAATTCATCCTACGTGCATCAATCATTCCAGGAATATTTTTAATCTCTTCAAAATCGACTTCCCATGAGACGCCAGATATAACCCCATTGAGGGGTGCCCTGTTCCAAAGAGACACAAACGACACTTGAAATGTATCAAATCGGGTGAGACGCAACGAACGTTCCTTCTGATCCGCAGAAGCACAAAAAATCTAAACAAGCCTGCCTCTTGTGGTTTTCACAACCTTCACTTTACCCAGCACCCTCTCCACCAGTTTGGATATCTCAAATGGTTTCTTCAATATTGGTAATCTGCTCAGCTGCTCCTCATTAACTAACCGTACTCCTACTAGATACGAAAGATCATTATCATCACTGTACACTACTTTGCTTCGTTTTCCATTATTTTGGACAATATTCCAGTTCTCCTTGATTCTACCGCCATTAGATTCAGAATTCACTTCATCGACCGCTTCCGCCATCTTTTTCCGTGAACCGGATTCCAAATCATCGTTCATAGTATGTTCTCTATTCCTTGGTAATTTCAGAGAAAACCTGTGATGGAATTCATTGTCCTTGCTGTATCTTCTGCTTACTAGTGTGGTAGGATATTTTTTTAATCATCAAATTGAACAACCGCAACCAAATATGACACAAACAGCTACTGTCAAATGTTGCTACATTAGTTCTTAGCGCACTTAAAACAAAACAGTTAGGTGGAAGCGTTTTAATAAAAATCTAATCAAAACCCTATTTTATTTGTCACGTGTAGACTTAACAGTGAAATGCTTATGTTGACAAATCGTTACTTGAGAAATGAGACCAAGTTGAGACGCTGGACGAGGTGGATAAGGTATAGTAAAGGCAGTTTATTCGGAGGTAAAGATATCTGAGCAAAGCGTGCACGGGCTCGTTCATTTAGCTCAGAAGGAACTAGCAGAAGAGAGTCCCGAAACATGGTGTGCAGTGCATTTTATACAGTGAATGACGTAGGTAGATTCTGGTAGTTCGTGCTCCTGACTGGTCGTTGTAAGTGGAGGATCGTCCCCTCCAGGCTGGTGTCAATGTCCCATTGGTTCTTGGCACTGTTCTTTGTTCTTGGAAACCCAGCCTGAAACAAGGGTGTGTGTGTGTGTGTGTGCATGTGCGTGCTCGTGTAGTGGCATGCCTGCCTGTGTGTTTCTGCAGTTACAAGATGTTGTTGCCGACACCAGCAGCTGGCGCCCGAGGTCAGAGCGCCCCCCGCCTTATCAGTGCTCATGAAAGGTCTGAGTCAGCCATCCGCCCCTGCGTGTGGGTGTGAGGTTAGTATCTGTTAAAGGCAGAACGTGTTCAACTGTGGGGTGTAGCAAGATATTTGCAACAAAGTCTGCTTTAATAAGGAAGGCATTATAACAGTATTATAGCTATGTGTTAAGGTCAATAAAAACAGCATTTATTACACTTACTTATGGGCCCTTCCTAACAATGTAGAGAGAAACGTTTCGAAATAATAGACAAATAATAACAGAAGGAATAAGTGCACAGTGAATAACGATAACTTGGCTATCTATATACAGTACCAGTAAAAAGTTTGGACACGCCTACTCATTCAAGGGTTTTTCTTTATTTTTTACTATTTTCTACATTGTAGAATAATAGTGAATACATCAAAACTATGAAATAACGCATATGGAATCATGTAGTAACCAAAAATGTGTTAAACAAATCAAAAATATATTTTATATATTTGAGATTCTTCAAAGTAGCCTCCCTTTGCCTTGATGACAACTTTGCACCCTCAACCAGCTTCACCCTGAATGCTTTTCCAACAGTCATGAAGGAGTTTCCACATATGCTGAGCACTTGTTGGCTGCTTTTCATTCACTCTGCGGTCCAACTCATCCCAAACCATCTAAATTGGGTTGAGGTTTGGTGATTGTGGAGGCCAGGTAATCTGATGCAGCACTCCATCACTCTCCTTCTTGGTCAAATAGCCCTTACACAGCCTGCAGGTGTGTTTAGGGTCATTGTCCTATTGAAAAACAAATGATTGTCCCACTAAGCGCAAACCAGATGGGATGGCGTATCGCTGCAGAAAAATGTGGTAGCCATGCTGGTTAAATGTGCCTTGAATTCGAAATAAATCACTGACAGTGTCACCAGCAAAGCACCCCCACAACATCCCATCTCCTCCATGTTTCACGGTGGGAACTACACATGCCGAGATCATTCGTTCACCTATTCTGCGTCTCACAAAGACACGGCAGTTGGAACCAAAAATCTCTAATTTGGACTCATCAGACCAAAGGACAGATTTCTACCGGTCTAATGGCCCAACAAGTCTCTTCTTATTATTGATGTCCTTTAGTAGTGGTTTCTTTGCAGTAATTCAACCATAAAGGCCTGATTCCTTTGAACAGTTGATGTTGAGATGTATCTATTACTTGAACTTTGTGAAGCATTTATTTGGGCTGCAATCTGAGGTGCAGTTATTTCTAAATAACTTATCCTCTGCAGTAGAGGTAACTCTGGGTATTTCTTTCCTGTGGCTGTGCTAATGAGAGACAGTTTCATCATAGCGCTTGATGGTTTTTGCGACTGCACTTGAAGAAACTTTAAAAGTTCTTGAAATTTTCCGGATTGACTGACCTTCTGTCTTAAAGTAATGATGGACTGTTATTTCGCTTTGCTTATTTGAGCTGTCCTTTCCATAATATGGACTTGGTCTTTTACCAAATAGGGCTATCTTCTGTATATCACACCTAACTTGTCACAACACAACTGATTGTCTCAAAGACATTGACAAGGAAAGAAATTCCACAAATTAGCTTTTTCCACTCACACCTGTAAATTGAAATGCATTCCAGGTGACTACCTCATGAAGCTGGTTGAGAGACTGCCAAGAGTGTGCAAAGCTGTCATTAAGGCAAAGGGTGGCTACTTTGAAGAATCTCAAATTTAAAATATATTTTGATTTGTTTAACCCTTTTTTGGTTACTACATCATGCCATATGTGTTATATCATAGTTTTTATGTCTTCACTATTATTCTACAATGTAGAAAATCATAAAAATAAAGAAAAACCCTGGAATGTGTAGGTGTGTTCAAACTTTTGACTGGTACTGTACATGGGGTACCAGTACAGAGTCAATGTGCAGGGGTATAAGGTAATTAAAGGTAGATATGTACATATAGGTATATGTAACAGTATAACTTTACGTCCGTCCCCTCGCGAACCAGGGACCCTCTGCACACATCAACAACTGACACCCACGAAGCGTCGTTACCCATCGCTCCACAAAAGCCAGGGCCCTTGCAGAGCAAGGGGAACCACTACTTCAAGTCTCAGAGCAAGTGACGTCACCGACTGAAAGGCTGCTAGCGCGCACCACCACTACCTAGCTAGCCATTTCACATCGGTTACATTCACCCCCCTTTCCGCAGCAACCAGTGATCCAGGTCAACAGCATCAATGTAACAGTATAACTTTATGGCTTCCCCTCGCCCCGACGCGAACCAGGGACCCTCTGCACACATCAACAACGGTCGCCCACGAAGCATCGTTACCCATCGCTCCACAAAGGCCGCGGCCCTTGCAGAGCAAGGGGAACCACTACTTCAAGTCTCAGAGCAAGTGACGTCACCGACTGAAAGGCTGCTAGCGCGCACCACTGCTACCTAGCTAGCCATTTCACATCGGTTACATATAGATAAAGTGACTAGGCAACAGGATAGATAATAAACAGTAGCAGCAGCGTATCTGATGAATCAAAAGAGTTAGTGCAAAAAGGGTAAATGCAGATAGTTAAATAGTTAACCAAATAGCTACCCAGACTAACTATTTAGCAGTCTTATGGCTTAGGGGTAGAAGCTGTTCAGGGTCCTGTTGGTTCCAGACCTGGGCCATCGTTACCTCTTGCGGTGCGGTAGCAGAGAGAACAGTCTATGACTTGGGAGGCAGGGAGCTCGGACACAGTGATGTCCTCTGCTTTACGCACTACACTCTGTTGCGTCTTGTGGTTGCATGACAAGCAGCTGCCATACCAAGTGGTGATGCAGCAGGTCATGATGCTCTCAATGGTGCAGCTGTAGAACCTTTTAACAATCTGAGGGCCCATGACAAATCTTTTCAGCCTCCTGATGGGGAGGAGGCGTTGTCGTGCCTTCACGACTGTGTTGGTGTGTGTGGATCATGATAATAGCCCCGTCAATGTGGATGGGGGCGTGCTTGGTCCTCCGTTTCCTGTAGTCCACGATCAGCTCCTTTCTCTTGCTGAAGTTGAGGGAGAGGTTGTTGTCACCACACTGCCAGGTCACTGACCTACTCCCTATAGGCTTTCTCACCGTCTTCGTTGATCAGACAGGTTACTCATCACATTTTGCTTGCAGATACCTGAGACAAGACATTAACATGGGGGGATGCTCTGTCTGTCATAACATCTTGTTTCTAATAGACAACAGATATGTTTTATAGGTTGAAATGTGTCTCTTAATTGCCTGCCCACCTGATTGCTCGTTCTTTTCACCCTGTGGCTGCAGCAATGTCAATCCACTCCTTTCCAACAACTTTCCCTGTTTTAGGTGCGTTCTTTACATGCCTCCTCCTACATTCAGTTTTCTATGGCTGTATTTACACAGGCAGCACAATTCTGATCTTTTTCTCACCAATTGGTCTTTTGACTAATCAGATCAGCCCTGAAAAAGAGCTGATGTGAAAAGATCTGATGTGATTGGTCAAAAGACCAATTAGTGGGAAAAATATCAACATACGGGGATAAAAAACAAAATAATAACAATGATAACAGAGAGACTAAAAAAGCACCCTAAGGAAATTATCTAAAAAGGTGTGTTTTAAGATCTCTTTTAAATGTCCACATGAAGCAGCTACTCTTCCTGGGGCCCACATAAAACATAAAATACAGAACAGAGTACAGAAGTGTTGCAAACAAGAACAACATAAGATAATATGACAAATTAAAACAAGAATGATATATTGTCAAGACACCAAAATACAACAAAAATACTATTTACACACTATATACATATTAATATACTTCTATACAGTACAGTTAAATTAAATCTTTAGAAAGAGGTTAGGCACTGTGATACAATGTTTTTTTTAATCCGTTTTTTAAATTAAAGCTAAACTTGCTTTTTGCCTGAGTAGCCTCTGTTGGCAGAGCAGTCCTCGATGACATTGCTCGATACATTACTGAGCGACGTTTTCAGTTTGGGTCCCGGTAAGAAACCCAAGGCCTGCGTTTACACAGGCAGCCCAATTCTGATAGTTTTTGTCTTTTGAGCAATCAGATCAGCTCAGAAAAAAATATGACGTGAGAAGATCTGATGGGATTGGTCAAAAGACTAATTATTGGAAGAAATATCAGAATTGGGCTGCCTGAGTAAATGCAGCCAAATGTTTATAAAAAAGACTAAAAGAGAAGTAGTCAATCTTCAACCCTCAACCAGGAAAGACTATCAATCGTTGTTAGACGTATAGTCAGAGGACAAATATGCACATGAGATATTCTCTTTAGGACAATGAGGAAAAAGGTTTATAAAATGTGTATGAGATCAAATACATTACACCGCATCCAAATCTTAGATATACAGTTGAAGTCGGAAGTTTACATACACTTAGGTTGGAGTCATTAAAACTAGTTTTTCAACCACTCCACAAATTTCTTGTTAACAAACTCATTTTGGCAAGTCGGGTAGGACATCTACTTTGTGCATGACACAAGTCATTTTCCCAACAATTGTTTACAGGCAGATTATTTCACTTATAATTCACTGTATCACAATTCCAGTGGTTCAGAAGTTAACATACACTAAATTAACTGCCTTTAAACAGCTTGGAAAATTACAGAAAATTATGTCATGGCTTTAGAAGCTTCTGATAGACTAATTGACATAATTTGAGTCAATTGGAGGTGTACCTGTGGATGTATTTCAAGGACTACCTTCAAACTTAGTGCCTCTTTGCTTGACATCATGGGAAAATCAAAAGAAATCAGCCAAGACCCCCTTCATCTGCACAAACAATAGTACGCAAGTATAAACACCATGGGACCACGCAGTAGTCAGGAATGAGACGCGTTCTGTCTCCTAGAGATGAACGTACTTTGGTGTGAAAAGTGCAAATCAATCCCAGAACAACAGCAAAGGACCTTGTGAAGATGCTGGAGAAAACAAGAACAAAAGTATCTATATTCAAAGTAAAATGAGTTCCATATTGACATTACCTGAAAGGCCGCTCAGCAAGGAAGAAGCCACTGCTCCAAAACCGCCATTAAAAAAGTCAGACTACGGTTTGCAATTGCATATGGGGACAAAGATTGTACTTTTTGTAGAAATGTCCTCTGGTCTGATGAAACAAAAATAGAACTGTTTGGCCATAATGACCATCGTTATGTTTGGAGGAAAAAGTGGGAGGCTTTCAAGCCAAAGAACACCATCCCAACCGTGAAGCACGGGGGTGGCAGCATCATGTTGTGGGGGTGCTTTGCTGCAGGAGGGACTGTTGCACTTCACAAAATAGATGGCATTATGAGGGAGGAAATTTAAGTGGGTATATTGAAACAACATCTCAAGACATCAGTCAGGAAGTTAAAGCTTGGTCGCAAATGGGTCTTCCAAATGGACATAGACCTCAAGCATACTTCCAAAGTTGTGGCAAAATGGCTTAAGGACAACAAAGTCAAGGTATTGGAGTGGCCATCACAAAGCCCTGACCTCAATCCCATAGAAAATGTGTGGGCATAACTGAAAAAGTGTGTGCGAGCAAGGAGATCTACAAACCTGACTCAGTTACACCAGCTCTGTCAGGAGTAATGGGACAAAATGCACACAACTAATTGTGGAAAGCTTGTGGAAGGCTACCAAAAACATTTGACCCAAGTTAAACAATTTAAAGGCAATGCTACCAAATACTAATTGATTGTATGTAAACTTCTGACCCACTGGGAATGTGATAAAAGAAATAAAAGCTGAAATAAATCATTCTCTACTATTATTCTGACATTTCACATTCTTAAAATAAAGTGGTGATCCTAACTGACCTAAGACAGGGAATTTTTACTTGTATTAAATGTCAGGAATTGTGAAAAACTGAGTTTAAATGTATTTGGCTAAGGTGTATGTAAACTTCCGACTTCAACTGTATGACGTAGTCTGTTTGTGTGTGTGAAAATAAAAATGAAGTAGAGAAAATGTTGATCAGGAGGACCAATCACATGCTAGAGGGTCTGTTCATGTGATGAGACTTTGCCCTAGCAACACAGACTGCAGCTGTTGCCTAGCCGATTTGATGCAGCGGCTCCAACCAGGCAAGCAGATCACGTACAAGAGCTCAGCAACAGCTTGAATGACCTCCCTCTGTGTGATCTGAATATTAAAACTGTGCTCGCTGCCTGGCTCAGAGTACCAACACATGAGGAAAACATCTCCCTGTGTAATGAACATCATTATATTGCTGTGTTATACAGACAGAGCCAGAAAGAAAGACAGACAGATAAATAGATCCCCTCTGGCCACCATACTCGAAAGCTTGTACATGAAATGTTGGAAAGGGAGAGGCTATATCAGGGTTCCCAATAATAATAGTGGTTAACATGTTTTTTTAATGACTCCCTCATCTCTGTACCCCACACATACAAGTATCTGTAAGGTCCCTCAATCGAGTAGTGAATTTCAAGCACAGATTCAACCACAAAGACCAGGGAGGTTTTTCAATGCCAACACAAAGAAGGGCACCGATTGGTAGATGTATAAAAATACAAAAAAGCAGACGCTGAATATCCCTTTGAGCATGGTGAAGTTATTAATTAGGCTTTGGATGGTGTATCAATACACCCAGTCACTACAAAGATACAGGCATCCTTCCTAACTCAGTTGCCGGAGAGGAAGAAAACCAGGGATTTCACCATGAGGGCAATGGGGATTTTTAAACAGTTACAGAGTTTAATGGTTGTGATATGTGAAAACTGAGGATGGGTCAACAAAACAGTGACAGAGTATTATATATGTTTTGAGTTCTTGCGGTCAATGTGCAGTCTACTAATTATTTGTAATTACTACTAGATGTAGAACATAATTACATAATTACAAATCATTTGTAGACTACAAATTGACCGCAAGAAGTCCAAACATATATAATAATTGACTAAAACAATCATTTCAAACCTCGCTTACATCTAGTTGATGATCCCTGGGCTATACGGACACGCCTGGTGCCCAAATCGATTATGTTGGTTGAGCAGCTGAGAGTCAAGTGTGGAGACGAATGTATTTGGTTCAGTCAGTCGTCCTGATGAGCCCTCCCAGCAAGTTTATGCTGGCAAGAAAATGCGCTAGTTAAAACTTGTAAAATAAAGTGAGGTTTATTTCTATGGGCGAGGGAGAAATAACTTGTAGTATTGGTCACCATCTGTATTTGGACATCATCTCCAATTTGTTCCATCCCAATTCATTTTATTTCGAGTAGGATAGCAGCCTATACAGAATACAGATAAATAACTTGTAATATTGGTAGTAACAATTTGGATGTCACCGTGATAGGCCTGCAGAAAAACACTGCTCAATGGGGAGAGTTTGCGCTGCAAGCAGGCAACACAATAACACCGGGCACACTAGTGTCCTTCACTCCCGCTTGACGCATTAAGGAGATGGAAGTAGCTACATAGTGTAGCCCAGAGGTATCCAACCTTTTCTAGCATGAGAGCTACTTATGAAACATGTCGTGAGCTACTCACTTTTTTCTAGCTTTCAAATAGGCACATTCTTCTCTTCTTTCCCCTGCAACTCTTCCCGGGTCCTTATTGTACAAGAGAAAGGAGTTCACTATGTTTTCTGTCAATATATCTGGTAAAATAATGGTTAATAAACAACTATAACGGGGGCCCTATGAAATCTGTTATTTTTTCCCCAAATTAAGTTTTATATTTTCCCAAATTATGTTTTCAGATTTGTACTGTTCCTGGTTTTAGAATATATGTTTTTTCATAGAAAAAAACAAAATGAGATGTTCGGAGTCCATGTTTATGCTTAAATCACATCAGAATACAATTTGTTTTGTCTGGAAGAAAGCTAACAAATTAGAATTGTTTCTGTGTAATACCCCTTTAATGAGGAATGTGCTGTCCAATGTGCAGGACTAGCAATTATTCTGTACTGCTGCTGCTCATTTCATGGCAAAGTTTGCAAATAATAGATCCAAATTATATACTTCTGCCAGCTGAGATGGTTATCACATCAACTGACTAGGTACGGAGTGATAGACCACAAAGACAGACATGGGCAATATTGCTGGAAATTAATAGCCAGATTTTTTCACCTTTCTTTAACTAGGCAAGTCAGCTAAGAACAAATTATTATTTTCAATGACGGCCTAGGAACAGTGGGTTAACTGCCTTGTTCAGGGGTAAAACGACAGATTTTTACCTGGTCAGCTCGGGGATTCGATCTTGCAACCTTTTGGTTACTAGTTCAATGCTCTGGGGCTGCAGGTAGACTAGTAATATGGGGCTGCAGGTAGACTAGTGGTTAGAGTCTAACCACTAGTCTACCTGCAGCCCCATATTGTGTTAGGTTAGGCTTTTTAACCTGGGGTGGGAAAATGTCAATGTTGTGTTGATTAGATAGTAGCTGGGAGCTTGTGGTGTCTAAAAGCCTTTGAAGTCGGAGATTTCCGAGTTCCCAGTTGTTTTGAACGCGGCATGGGGAACTCTCGACTTCGGACTTCAGTGCGTTCAAAACAATTTGGAACTAGGAAAAAAACGAGCTCCGACAGGATCGATTTGAACAGTCATCCAACTCGGATTTCCAACTCGGTCCTCTTTCTAGAGCTCCGTCTTTCCGACCTGAAGATCACTGACGTCCACTGAATTGACCTTGTATTTTTCAGAGTTCCCAGTTGTTTTGAACGCGGCAATAGCCTCTCCCTGTGGAAAGTACCAGTCATGAGAATGACACCATACATGACGTAATTTCGAACATGGGAGATTTGCAATTTCCTGCTTTCGAAACCAATGATTTATTTATTCACTGCTGCTACCTCTTCGCGGAGCACGCTTTCGCGTTGACTTACAAACCAAATGTAATGGCATTTTGTTATTCTATTAGCTACTAGTAGCAATTAACGTAATGTACGGCGTTAAAACCGTGTTGCTCTCCTATCCTTTGTTTTGAAATAAGTGGGCGTGTGTTTCAGCTTCCCCTCAAATACAATCAGGAAGTTGTCCCGCGCCATTTCCATAGCTTCTACGCCATCTCGAAGACCGTGCTTCGAGTTACAAGATTACGTTATCAACATCGGTGTACTCTTATTCAATTTATCAAAAACCCACTACGTCGAGGTTTTCGGACCGACTTCAGTTCCACCATCTACGTACTAAATAACGTCGTCGTTAGCTGTTGATTGTTGTTGTTGTAGTAGTGAGGTGCAACTAACGTCGTTGGCTAGCTGGTTAAAGTTAGCCTACTTACCACTTTAGAAATAATAAAAATAGCTAGTATCGTTGATGTGTCCTACCCTCTCCACTTTGAAGTCATGTTGGGCGAATCACTAATAAATATTGAACCAAATCTGGACAACGTTGAAAACAATAAGCCATCCATTTTGACTTCCTATCACGTCGGGGCAAGCCTAGGCAAAACAAGGCAAGCACTGTTGAAGAAAGGTGGGAGAAAATTGCGTTCAACAACGTCAGGGTTGCAGCGGACACACCAACAACCGCGCCAAAAAACGCCGAGAAACAACCCCACGCGCCTAGCAGACATCAACAACAATGTCGCAGCTTGTAAAGCCCCAAGTGCCGAACTCCCAACCCACCGGACCCAGGCGACTGTGCTGACCTGTCACCATCTAAAGCAGGGGACAAAGAAAGAGGTATATTATTCAGTTAATTTAGTTTAGTAGATGGATTTTGTACATGTGGTTATTTCTTTGTCAATTGTTAGTAAAACATTATGTTGCTTTTATCCTTGTAAACAACACACGCATTATGGAACGTGGAGTCATTTTTCCCCTTTATGTTGAGTGCAAAAACATCTGAATTTACAAATTGATGTTAAGTCCGCGACCCCATTGTAAAATGGTGCGCTCACTAGGTCAGAGTTTCCCAAACTTGAATCCGCTGTGTAGCACTAGGGCACAAACCAAAACGAGTTTGGGAAACTATGCACTGGGTGAATGAACAGTTAAAAAAAAAAAAATTAAAAAACGGGGTTGGAGAAGGCTGTCAGCACGGCTGCTTCCCTTTAAATACGTCACTCATTGCTTCAAGCCACACCCACCAAACGGATCAAACATACCTCAAAGAATGTTGAACGTTTTGGGGGAACTTGTTGTTCAGTGCAATCCGTAACATAGCAAACGTTTAATCGAACTGAACTTTCTTGAACAGACTAAGGTATCTTTGGTGGGTGTGGCTTTAAGCAATGAGTAACATATTTAAACGGAAGTGGCCATGTTGACAGTGTTCAAAACCCCTCCCTGTTTTTCAAGTTGTTGTTCAGAACAGCATTGTTTCGGTTTAATTGAACGTTACGCACAATTTTTTTCATACTGAATGCAGCCCAATGACAAAGGAATTTGGTACACATTGTACAATCAATGTTTATTAAAGGTTGACCTGAGTAGATGTGCTACAGGTATTTAGGTTACTTGTTATCAAATCAAACGTATTAGTCACATGCGCCGAATACAACAGGTGTAGACCGTACAGTGAAATGCTTACTTACGAGCCCCTAACCAACAATTCAGTAAAAAAAAAAAAATAGGATAAGAGAAAAGTAACAAGTAATTAAAGAGCAGCAGTAAAATAACAATAGCGAGACTATATACAGGGGGATACTGATACAGAGTCAATGTGCAGGGGCACCGGTTAGTTGAGGTAGTTTGTACATGTAGGTAGAGTTATTAAAGTGACTATGCATAGATAGTGGTGTCGAGGGGTTGGTTGGGGGGGGATCTGGGTCATCATTTGACTAGATGTTCAGGAGTCTTATGGCTTGGGGGTAGGAGCTGTTTAGAAGCCTCTTGGACCTAGACTTGGCGCTCCGGTACTGTTGCCGTGCGGTAGCAGAGAGCACCGTCTAGGGTGGCTGGAGTCTTAGACAATTTTTGGGGCCTTCTTCTGACACTGCCTGGTATAGAGGTCCTGGATGGCAGGAAGCTTGGCCCCAGTGATGTACTGGGCCGTTCGCCCTACCCTCTGTAGTGCCTTACGGTTGGAGGTTGAGCAGTTGCCATACCAGGCAGTGATGCAACCAGTCAGGATGCTCTCGATGGTGTAGCTGTAGAACCTTTTGAGGATCTGATTACCCATGCCAAATCTTTTCAGTCTCCTGAGGGGGAATGGGTTTAGTTGTGCCCTCTTCACGCCTGTCTTGGTGTGCTTGGACCATGTTAGTTTGTTGGTGATGTGGACACCAAGGAACTTGAAGCTGGCGGATGTGTTGGTAGTACCTACCCTTACCACCTGGGGGTGGCCTGTCAGGAAGTCCAGGATCCAGTTGCAGAGGGAGGTGTTTATTCCCAGGGTCCTTAGCTTATTGATGAGCTTTGAGGGCAATATGGTGTTGAACGCTGAGCTGTAGTCAATGAATAGCATTCTCACATAGGTGTTCCTTTTGTCCAGGTGGGAAAGGGTAGTGTGGAGTGCAATAGAGATTGCATCATCTGTGGCTCTGTTGGGGTGGTATGCAAATTGGAGTGGGTCTAGGGTTTCTGGGATAATGGTGTTGGAAAGCACTTCATGTCTATAGACGTGAGTGCTACGGGTCGGTAGTCATTTAGGCAGGTTACCTTAGTGTTCTTGGGCACAGGGACTGCTTAAAACATGTTGGTTTTACAGACTCGGACAGGGACAGGTTGAAAATGTCAGTGAAGACATTTGCCAGTTGGTCAGTGCATGCTCGCAGTACACGTCCTGGTAATCTGTCTGGCCCTGCTGCCTTGTGAATGTTGAGCTGTCTAAAGGTCTTACTCACATCGGCTGCGGAGAGCGTGATCACACAGTTGTCCGGAACAGCTGGTGCTCTCATGCATGTTTCAGTGTTATTTGCTTCGAAGCGAGCATAGAAGTAGTTTAGCTCGTCTGGTAGGCTCGTCACTGGGCAGCTCTCGGCTGTGCTTCCCCTTGTAGTCTGTAATGGTTTGCAAGCCCTGCCACATCCGACGAGTGTCGGAGCTGGTGTAGTACGATTCGCTCTTAGTCCTGTATTGATGTTTTGCCTGTTTGATGGTTCGTCGGTCTGAGGGCATAGCAGGGTTTCTTATAAGCTTCCGGGTTAGAGTCCCGCTCCTTGAAAGCGGCAGCTCTACCCTTTAGCTCAGTGCGGATGCTGCCTGTAATCCATGGTTTCTGGGTGGGGTATGTACTAGAGGTCGACCGATTATGATTTTTCAACGCCGATATCGATACCGATTATTGGAGGACCAAAAAAGCCAATACCGATTAATCGGCCGATTTAAAAAAAAGATATATATTATTTGTAATAATGACAATTACAACAATACTGAATTAACACTTATTTTAACTTAATATAATACATCAATAAAATCAATTTAGCCTCAAGTAAATAATGAAACATGTTCAATTTGGTTTAAATAATGCAAAAACAAAGTGTTGGAGAAGAAAGTGAAAGTGCAATATGTGCCATGTAAGAAAGCTAACGTTTAAGTTCCTTGCTCAGAACATGAGAACATATGAAAGCTGGTGGTTCCTTTTAACATGAGTCTTCAATATTCCCAGGTAAGAAGTTTTAGGTTGTAGTTATTATAGGAATTATAGGACTATTTCCCTCTATACCATTTGTATTTCATTAACCTTTGACTATTAGATGTTCTTATAGGCACTTTAGTATTGCCAGTGTAACAGTATAGCTTCCGTCCCTCTCCTCGCTCCTCCCTGGGCTCGAACCAGCAACACAACGACAACAGCCACCATCGAAGCAGCGTTACCCATGCAGAGCAAGGGGAACAACTACTAGAAGGCTCAGAGCGAGTGACGTTTGAAACGCTATTAGCGCGCGCTAACTAGCTAGCCATTTCACTTCGGTTACACCAGCCTCATCTCGGGAGTTGATAGGCTTGAAGTCATAAACAGCGCAATGCTTGACGTACAACGAAGAGCTGCTGGCAAAACGCACGAAAGTGCTGTTTGAATAAATGTTTACGTGCCTGCTTCTGCCTACTACCGCTCAGTCAGATACTTAGATGCTTGTATGCTCAGTCAGATTATATGCAACGCAGGACACGCTAGATAATATCTAGTAATATCATCAACCATGTGTAGTTAACTAGTGATTATGATTGATTGTTTTTTATAAGATAAGTTTAATGCTAGCTAGCAACTTACCTTGGCTTACTGCATTTGCGTAACAGGCAGTCTCCTTGTGGAGTGCAACGAGAGAGAGGCAGGTTGTTATTGCGTTGGACTAGTTAACTGTAAGGTTGCAAGATTGGATCCCCCGAGCTGACAAGGTGAAAATCTGTCGTTCTGCCCCTGAACGAGGCAGTTAACCCACCGTTCCTAGGCCGTCCTTGAAAATAAGAATGTGTTCTTAACTGACTTGCCTAGTTAAATAAAGGTATTAAAAAATATATATTTTAAAAAATCGCCGCCCAAAAATACCGATTTCCGATTGTTATGAAAACTTGAAATCGGTCCTAATTAATCGGTCGACCTCTAGTATGTACGTGTGGTCACTGTGGGGACGACATCATCGATGCATTTATTGATCAAGCCAATGACTGATGTGGTGTACTCCTCAATGCCATCAGATGAATCGCGGAGCATATTCCAGTCTGTGCTAGCAAAACAGTCCTGTAGCTTAGCATCCGCTTCCTCTGACTGCTTTTTTATTGATCTAGTCACTGGTGCATCCTGCTTTAATATATGCTTGTAAGCAGGAATCAGGAGGATAGAATTATGGTCAGATTTGCCGAATGGAGGGAGAGCTTTGTATGCATCTCTGTGTGTCGAGTATAGATGGTTCAGAGTTATTTTTCCTCTGGTTGCACGTTTAACATGCTGATAGAAATTTGGTGAAACGGATTTAAGTTTCCCTGCATTAAAGTCCCCGGCTACTAGGAGCACCGTCTCTGTTTGAGTGTTTTCTTGTTTGCTTATGGCTGCCTCTGACAGCCACAGCCTCTGACAGTGGTGGTATGTAAACAGCTAGAAAGAATACAGATGAAAATTATTTCGGTAGGTAGTGTGGTCTAAAGCTTATCATGAGATACTCTACCACAGGCGAGCAATAGCTTGAGACTTACTTAGATATCATGCACCAGCTGTTTACAAAAATACATAGACCACCGCCCCTTGTCTTACCAGACGCCGCTGTTCTATCCTGCCGGTACATCGTATAACAAGCCAGCTGTATGTTGATATTGTTGTCGTTCAGTCACGACTCCGTGAAGCATGAGATGTTACAGTTTTTAATGTCCCGTTGGTAGTCTAATCTTCCGCGGATCTTGTCGATTTTATTCTTCAAAGATTGCACGTTTGCTAGCAGAATGGAGGGAAGTGGGGGTTTATTCGATTGCCTACGAATTCTCAGAAGGCAGCCCTACCTTCGGCCTCTCTTTCTCCGCCTCCTCTTCACGCAGATCACAGTGATCGGGGCCTGTTCCCGAGGAAGTGGTATATCCTTCGCGTCGGGCTCATCAGAGTCATGAAAGAAAAAAAAGGGTTCTGCTAGTCCGTGGTGAGTAATCGCAGTCCTGATGTCTAGAAGTTGTTTTCGGTCATAAGAGATGGTAGCAGCAACATTATGTACAACAAATAAGTTACAAACAATGCAAATAAACAAACAAAAAAACAATATCGGCTGGGGGCACGTAAAACGTCTGCCTTCTCCTCCGACGCCATCTTACGAAATGTTATGAAGGATTTCAACAATGCCGGCGATGTGCCAGTTCCTGAGATGTTTATATATTGCATTGACACCAAAACAAAAACAAATGAGGTGGAACTGGAAATTATTTTTTTAATGTTTGCTCAAGTGTTCAGAGTAGAAACTATTTGCGTACCATTTAGAATGGTTCAGACCTTGTCAAACTGTAACGTTTGTTTCTCTTTCCTCCCAGCTGCTGAAGTCAAAAAATGGGAGAGTGGAGAGGGCCACAACACCAGGTGACCAGTCTGTCCACAACCTCGATAGACTCGATCAAGCTGCCCAAAATCTCAACACCCGGAGCCAAAGGAGCAGGCACGTTAATGCACCTTGCAATGCTCCCTCAGTACAGAAATATGACAACAGCTGCCACACGAAGCCCAATTCTGCTCCCTTCCAGCTCCTCCGTAGAGAGGAGAAGAATCCCTTCAACTCAGTTGACAATGTCAAGATTGTGACTGTATCCCCAGCTGAGCTTGTGCCTGAGGATGAGCTGAAAGACGGAGAGAAGATCTATGCTGGAGCTAAATTCAGCGAGCCCCCGTCTCCAAGTGTCCTGCCCAAACCACCGAGTCATTGGGTCGGCGAGACTGCCCCCCAACATTCCGACCACAGCCGAGAGCAAATTACGTTTCATTTGAAGTCTCTGCTGAAGGTTCAAGATAAACCATGATCTCAATGGATGGAAATCTTATCAAAAAGATCTGTCTATACCTGATCAATGACAAATTTGGCACTGAAGAATTTGGACTCTGAAAGAACTGGAACTATAACTTAACAGCAACAGAAAGTAATGAGTTTTTGATCTGTAATACAATTTCACATGTTTTGAGCAAGCGGCCTTGTTTTTGGGGGGATTTTTTATGAACTTGTGTAAATGTATATACTGTAAACATGTAATATAAGTGTATATTTTTCATGTTATTTTAACAGAAAGTATAGTTTTGTTACTGATGCCTAAAAAAGATGTTCACCTTGAGCTGGTGCACTTACTGTTCCAATAATGGGCTGCAGTGCCCATTGGGACGCATTAAACGTAAGAAAGATTATCTTACAAATTTGCACAAGACTGACTGAACCAACACGAGTCACCATAGTGGCAAGCAAGCATAGAGTTGTGTGAAGGTTTGGGGTTCTGTGAACTTCAGCCCACCAGTTGTGACTGCTATTGCCTTGAATGCACTGCAGGGAGGACCCACAATCTTCAGGGAACTCTCGAAGGACGGTCTTGAAGACGTTAACCTCGTCCCCAGGCTCAATGACAGAGGGAGCCAGCTGGGTGAACGACATCAAGAAGATGGAGTGACAAATGTGAGTCTCAAAATCAAAAATTCCCCCTCTGATGACGAGGACAACTGCCGCTGCAGGAAACAGACAAATTCAGCACGAGCACTGACTGAGTGCCCTTTGTTTTGAATCTCTATAGCACTGACACATTTGTTTTTTGTTTTTCCTTTCATTGGCCCCCTGATCACCAGTGTTGTTCCATCTAAAGCGCTGAGAATGTTTACCGGAAGAAAGATGAACGACATGGTCTTTATTATTATGTAACACACATTTGACCCCTTCCCTCTAGAGCTAGGCAGCTGCTAGTTCTTGTTCTTTCACTCAGTGTCACACAAAAATGAAATTGTATTACTGTACCAAAGATTGAATTTTGTTTTTTGCAAATGTTCAAAAAGTTAAGTCCAGTGACTAAATTTGTATACATCTTAAAGCAATACTCTCACTTTGCAATTAGAATTTTTTTAATTTTATGATGCATTTCATATCTAAATTGACATTAAAATATTGGCTACCCCTTATATGTTTTCTCTCTGTTACCATTCGCCTTCACAAGTTGAAAATGCTAAGGTGTCACAGACTTCACAATGCCTGTCAGTCTCCCCACAAGTTTATTGGTTTAGTAATCGAATAACATTATACAACATCAGGGAACTAGTACTCATGTTTCAGCATTGATTGTAGTGGGTGCGGATAAATAACTTACACAACAGTGAAATGAACCTGTAACACTATACTGAACAAAAATATAAACCCAATAATTTCTTGAGTTATAGTTCATATAAGGAAATCAGTCAATTTAAAAATTAATTGGGCCCTAATCTATTGTCGTGTCTTTGTCTACGCCGGATTAAGTGATATGACATGCTATTCTATAAAATCCTTTCTGTTATTAATATTACCTGATTGAGCTAATCATGTAAATGTAATTAACTAGAAAGTCGGGGCACCATTAAATAACATTTATAGAGCAGTTATCTTCCGAATACACTCTTAAAGACCTAGTAATATTTTACATCAATAGCAGTCAATACTAATCGTCACCTTATTTCAGTCATCTGAAAGTTGTAAATTTTTGGTTATCTTCACGAACCCTGGCTAACAAGTTGAATCAGCAATACAAATTTGGGTTTAATTATTTATTTACTAAATACCTAATTCATCAAACAGAAACAATCATACCTTGATTACAAATTATGTCATAAAGGAAAACATCCCTAGCGGACAGAGCAGATATGACCGCTGGTTACACAAAGAAAAGGGGGGTTGGGTTTGAGTGAAAGAGCGGGAAGACTGAAGAACAAAGGGAGAAGCGATGTCTCTATCGTAAATACAGGATCTTATGCATTCTAAATTACCGGCCATTTGGAAAAGGAAAATGCAATGAATATTTACTCTGAGCTGCGCTTCAATAGGTTGGTCGTAGATGCTGGTCGTGTTGGCCAACAGAGATCTTCCTGTCCTCGGAAGAATGTCTCTGGTGGTAAATTGGATACGTTGTAGTAACGTCGTTGTGTGGTAGACGGGATACTCTGTCTGTTCTTTCCTAGCCCACGTTTGCAGCTGCTGTTGCTAACTCAACGGCTAGGAGGTATCACTTCTGTAGCGAATAAGAGTTCAAAGTTCATACCATTCGCAACCAAAGCTCACTCTTGAGGTTGGCTTCGTTCTGTAGTTATTATCTGAACCCTTCTGACATCGGATCATTATCCTAATGTACCCGGAACAGAAGGTTACATTTTCGTCAAGGGCTTATATAGTGGAGGGAGAAGGGTGTGTTTTCATACTTTTATAACCCATGTCTCTTCACAGGGGCGGGCCACTGATTGAGCAGAGCCCTAACCTTATGAAAACCCAAATCTCTCATTTGGAAGCTAAAATTACATTTAATCTTTTCACCAATAATTTTATATTTAAACATTTGAATTGCACAACAATTCCATGTGAATCTGATAACTATAATGTGTAGACTTTCCACTGTACCGTTTATGTCATCCTATCATTGATGAGAATGTCTCAGATGATGACCGAACTGACGTCATATTCATTAAGTACCAACGCATATGTTCAACTGGTTGGATTCCCAAAATATGGTTAATTTTCCCCCACCTTCTGATATTCCCAGAATCTCTTGTTTAACAAAGGCTATTCAAGAGTCCCTCTGTAGAGTCAAGAGAGAGAAGGGAGAAAGGTATTTATGGGGGGGGTCATAAAACTTACCCACAGGCCAACGTCATGACACTATGGATTTCACATGGCTAGGCAGGGGTGTAGCCATGGGTCCAGCTCTTATCGAATGTACTGTATACCTTGTCACAACACAACGGCTTGGCTAAAACGCATTAAGAAGGAAATACATTCCACAAATTAACTTTTAACAAGGCACAACTGTTAATTAAAATGCATTCCAGGTGATTACCTCATGAAGCTGGTTGAGAGAATGCAAAGAGTGTGCAAAGCTGTCATCAAGGCAAAGCATGGCTACTTTGAAGAATTTCAAATATTAAATATTTGATTTAACACTTTGTTACTACATGATTCCATATGTGTTATTTCATAGTTTTGATGTCTTCACTATTCTACAATGTAGAAAATAGTAAAAAATAAAGAAAAACCCTTGAATGAGTAGGTGTTCTAAAACTTTTGACCTGTAGTGTATATATAGTTGAAGTCGGAAGTTTACATACACTTAGGATTGAGTCATTAAAACCCGTTTTTCAACCACTCCACAAATGTCTTGTTAACAAACTAGTTTTGGCAACTACTTTGTGCATGACACAAGTAATTTTTCCAACAATTGTTTACAGACAGATTATTCCACTTATAATTCACTGTATCACAATTCCAGTGGGTCAGAAGTTTACATACACTAAGTTTACAAGCTGTTTAAAGGCAGTCAAATTCCAGAAAATTATCTCATGGCTTTAGAAGCTTCTGATAGGTTAATTTACATAATTTGAGTCAATTGGAGGTGTACCTGTGGATGTATTTCAAGGACTACCTTCAAACTCAGTGCTTCTTTGCTTGACATCATGGGAAAATCTAAAGAAATCAGCCAAGACCTCAGAAAAAAAATAGTAGACTTCCACAAGTCTGGTTCATCCTTGGGAGCAATTTCCAAACGCCTGAAAGTACCGCGTTCATCTGTACAAACAATAGTACGCAACTATAAACACCATGGGACCACGCAGCCATCATACCGCTCAGGAAGGAGATGCGTTCTGTCTCGAGATGAAAAGGTATGAAAAGCGCAAATCAATCCCAGAACAACAGCAAAGGACCTTGTGAAGATGCTGGAGGAAACAGGTACAAATGTATCTATATCCACAGTAAAACGAGTCCTATATCGACATAACCTGAAAGGCCGCTCAGCAAGGAAGAAGCCACTGCTCCAAAACCGCCATAAAAAAGCCGGACTACGGTTTGCAACTGCACATGGGGACAAAGGTCATACTTTTTGGAGAAATGTCCTTTGGTCTGATGAAACAAAATAGAACTGTTTGGCCATAATGACCATTGTTATGTTTGGAGGAAAAATGGGGAGCGCTTGCAAGCCGAAGAACACCATCCCAACCGTGAAGCACGGGGGTGGCAGCATCATGTTGTGGTGGTGCTTTGCTGCAGGAGGGACTGGTGAAATTCACAAAATAGATGGCATCATGAGGAAGAAAGATTGTGGATATATTGAAGCAACATCTCAAGACATCAGTCAGGAAGTTAAAGCTTGGTCGCAAATGGGTCTTCCAAATGGACAATGACCCCATGCATACTTCCGAAGTTGTGGCAAAAGGGCTTAAGGACAACAAAGTCAAGGTATTGGAGTGGCCATCACAAATCCCTGACCTCAATCCTATAGAAAATGTGTGGGCAGAACTGAAAAAGCGTGTGCGAGCAAGGAGGCCTACAAACCTGACTCCGTTACACCAGCTCTGTCAGGAGGAATGGGCCAATATTCACTCATATTATTGTGGGAAGCTTGTGGAAGGCTACCTGAAACAAGTTAAACAATTTAAAGGCAATGCTAGCAAATACTAATTGAGTGTATGTAAACTTCTGACCCACTGGGAATGTGATGAAAGAAATTAAAGCTGAAATAAATCATTCTCTCTACTATTATTCTGACATTTCACATTCTTAAAATAAAGTGGTGATCCTAACTGACCTAAGACAGGACATTTTTACTAGGATTAAATGTCAGGAATTGTGAAAAACTGAGTTCAAATGTATTTGGCTAAGGTGTATGTAAACTTCCGACTGTATAATGTAGATGTAAACGTATGACATTTTTCCAGTTTAAAAATAAAGATAGCCTATATTTTTTTTAAACAACAAAAAACAGTAACAAAACAATAAATAATACAAACAACTGATTGTATCTCATGAAAGAGAAAAGAAATAGAGAAATATGTTTTTAAAGCTGATCTTGTTTTAAGAAAAACAACAAAAAGGTGCAGCCATGGATAGGCCTCAGAGGGCATAGGCCCACCCACTTGGCAGCCAGGTCCAGCCAATCAGAATGAGTTTGTCCCCACATAAGGCCTTTATTACAGGCAGAAATACTTCTCAGCCTTCCCCCTCCCCTGCAGACTATCCCGCAGGTGAAGAAGCCGGATGTGGAGGTCCAGGGCTAGTGTGGTTACACGTGGTCTGCGGTTATGAGGCCAGTTGGATGTACTGCCAAATTCTCCAAAACAACGTTGGAGGTGGCTTATGGTAGAAAAATTAACATTCCATTCTCTGGCAACAGCTCTGTTGAACTCTGTCCTGGGGGCCCTAGCTGCATGCAGAGTGCTATTTCAGGCTGCAGTCACTGCCAGGCAGTCAGGCCAGTTACAACATTTAAGATACAGCTGATGTTCCCCTGGCCTACTCTCAGAATAAACCACCAGCCCAACAGCATAACTCTAAAGGCCAACGTCTGGTTTCATTTCCAGTGAAAAGCATGATTTGTGCTGACCAATAATAGTAAACTTGTGTACAAATACATACATTAAGATAGTCGCACACTCTAAATATATTCTCAATAATTGATGGGTAAACACCAACGTTTTAGCACTTGTTCTTTTCCATTTCCAGTGTCGTAGTGAGGTACCATGGCAAGGCCTCTCATGCTGCAGCCTACCCCTGGAAGGAGTCAACGCATTGGACACTGCTAAGCTCGCCTACAGTAACCTCTTTGTGCAGAGACAGCAACTAAAGCCAGACTGGAGAATCCACAGTGAAGGACAGCCCACTGAGCCCAGTTAACATTAACACGTACAGTACCAGGGTTTTTCTTTATTTTTACTATGTTCTACAACACATAGCGAAGACATCAAAACTATGAAATAACACATATGGAATCATGTAGTAACCAAAAACGTGTTGAACAAATCAAATAAGATTCTTCAAAGTAGCCACCCTTTGCCTTGATGACAGTTTTGCACACTCTTTTTTAAGGTTACACTGGAGTTAGCAAGTAATGCCTTTTACAACGTACTGCAGAATCTCACCCTGCAGGGGTTGTATGAGGTAAACGGCAAGGCTTTGGGGAGCGAATTCGCTACAAAATGAAGAGGTTCTCAAAGACTCCACTGGTAAAACTCCAACTCAACCATGCATTCCTCCCTGTGGTCATCAGGCCCTCTTGTGGTCATCAGAAGAACTAGGAAGCAACATTCTTGTTATGCAAAGAACTTTAATGCTGTAACGTAGAACGAAATAACTTTGATAGTTTGTTATCTCCACTGGCTCCACAGACTTTGGCAATGTGTATTTTATTGTACCTGGAATCCACCAATACTTTTACATTGGTTCAGATGCTCTAAACCATTAAAAATCATCCGTTTCCAGCTACAATAGTCATTTACAACATTAACAATGTCTACACTGTATTTCTGATTAATTTGATGTTATTTTAATGGACAAAAAATGTACGGTAGTGTACCTTTTCAGGCTTTGGTTGAAATTAGGCTTAATTGCAAACAGATGTCATAGCAATGTTGCATTAGATAAGCCTACATGCATTGGAAAGGAAGGTTTATATATTCTCCATTCAGGGAATTGAATAATAAATCTGATAAAAGTCTACAGATGCTCATAATTTGGGGGGCTTTCTTCAGTCTATTCATCCATTACATTTCATTGCATGTGAATGAAACAGTCATTATCATATCTGGACGGAAGCCTATTAATTAAGTGTAAGAACAATGTACAGAATTCGTGAAGAGCAAATAGAAGAAAACATTTTAATCAATTACTTATTGTTTCAGAAACTGAGTTACAAAATCATCATGTCAATAGCCCATTTACCTGTCACACATGTTGAATCAAACACTAAAATAGATGGGAAGGGTGGTCAGAAACTGAAAGTAGTGCAGGAGATAATGTAAGAAGAATCAGTTGACAGATTTATGCTAAAATACTGTACAAGTACTGTTATTAAGTAGTTATTCAATACATATTCAAGCATACCCAGAGAAGGGGAGACACAATAAAAATAGGTGTAATGGTCCATTTGAAACCACAATACACAAAATGATCCCGACATTGTATAGCACAGTTTGAAATAACCATTTGGACACCATTTGTTTTTATATATATTTGATATGATATTTGCCAAGACATGCAATTCTGGATGCTACTGTATATCTGATCTCATAAAAAAACTGCACAATCATGTACTTATTGGTACAGAAAGTATTTGGTATAGCTTTGTTCCCTAATTTAAACAGTAAAATTATTGATGCTTTCGAGTGACCTTTACTTTGTATCTTTAACATAATGCTCACACATGCTCACTGTAATATACTGTATCTACTTGGATTGTTATTTCTTGAATTCTTGTTTGGAATTTTTTTCTTATTTGTGTATTTTTATTGTATCTGCGAGACATCCTACTGCACTATTGGAGCTAGTAACATAAGCATTTCACTGCACCTGCCATAGCACCTGCAATGACTAACATAATGGATAGCTCTACATGAAACTGATCAAATGTAATGTTAAGATTTTTAGGGAATGCGTTAATCTACTGTAGTGTGACTTTTGCATTAGTTCTCATAGGCTTTGAAAAAATGTATCTTCCAACAATCCAATATAGCATCTTAAACTGAGCAAAAAAAGAAACGTCCCTTTTCCAGGACCCTGTCTTTCAAAGATAATTCGTAAAAATCCAAATAACTTCACAGATCTTCATTGTAAAGGGTTTAAACACTGCTTGTTCAATGAACCATAAACAATTAATTAACATCCACCTGTGGAACGGTCGTTAAGACACTAACAGCTTACAGACGGTAGGCAATTAAGGTCAGTTATGAAAACTTAGGACACTAAAGAGGCCTTTCTACTGACTCTGAAAAACACAAAAAGAAAGATGCCCAGGGTCTCTGCTCATCTGCATGAATGTGCCTCAGGCATGCTGCAAGGAGGCATGAGGACTGCAGATGTGGCCAGGGCAATAAATTGCAATGTCCATACTGTGAGACGCCTAAGACAGTGCTACAGGGAGACAGGACAGACAGCTGATCGTCCTCGCAGGGGCAGACCACGTGTAACAACACCTGCACAGAATCGGTACATCCGAACATCACACCTGTGGGACAGGTACAGGATGGCAACAACAATTGCCCGAGGTACACCAGGAACGCACAATCCCTCCATCAGTGCTCAGACTGGCCGCAATAGGCTGAGAGAGGCTGGACTGAGGGCTTGTAGGCCTGTTGTAAGGCAGGTCCTCACCATACATCACCGGCGACCACGTCGCCTATGGGCACAAACCCACCGTCGCTGAACCAGACAGGACTGACAAGAAGTGCTCTTCACTGACGAGTCACGGTTTTGTCTCACCAGGGGTGATGGTCGGATTCGCGTTTATTGTCAAAGGAATGAGCGTTACACCAAGGCCTGTACTCTGGAGCGGGATCGATTTGGAGGTGGAGGGTCCGTCATGGTCTGGGGCGGTGTGTCACAGCATCATCGGACTAAGCTTGTCATTGCAGGCAATCTCAACGCTGTGCGTTACAGGGAAGACATCCTCCTCCCTCATGTGGTACCCTTCCTGCAGGCTTATCCTGACATGACCCTCCAGCATGACAATGCCACTAGCCATACTGCTCGTTCTGTGCGTGATTTCCTGTAAGACAGGAATGTCAGTGTTCTGCCATGGCCAGCGAAGATCCCGGATCTCAATCCCATTGAGCACGTCTGGGATCTGTTGAATCAGAGGGTGAGGGCTAGGGCCATTCCCCCCAGAAATGTCCGGGAACTTGCAGGTGCCTTGGTGGAAGAGTGAGGTAACATCTCACAGCAAGAACTGGCAAATCTGGTGCAGTCCATGTGGAGAAGATGCACTGCACAGTACTTAATGCAGCTGGTGGCCACACCAGATACTGACTGTTACTTTTGATTTTGACCCCCCCTCTGTTCAGGGACACATTATTCAATTTCTGTTAATCACATGTCTGTGGAACTTGTTCAGTTTATGTCTCAGTTGTTGAATCTTGTTATGTTCATACAAATATTTACATATGTTAAGTTTGCTGAAAATAACAGTAAGAGGAAGTTTCTTTTTTTGCTGAGTTTATATTGGCAATGACAACTAAACTAAATGACAGTTTTGCAATTCTCAATGTGGATAAAAACTCAATGAAGTTTTCAGCTACGGATACAAGCCAGCCCATTACTTATTAATCATTACATGAACTCATTACTTCCCCGGACATATAAAACACCAACATATAGGTGTTCAAAATGACAATAACTGCTGTGTTTGAGTCCGTGTGCTGTGCATGGCATGCCCTCTATATCTCAGGTACAGAAATCCAGGTACCATGGTTTAGCATTTTGCATCATCACATCGTCAGAGTTGTGGTTCCTTTCCAGGTGCATACACCCTGGGTATTTTCGTAGAAAAATAATATAATTCATATAACTCATTAGAATTAATAGAATTCATTCTAGTTCTGTGGGTATGTCTACCTCCATCCCATTCTGTGCAGCGTTAGAGGTAGCAGGACCAGTAGATGATGTTGAACAGAATATAGGACCCAGGGAAGATGACCCGGGAGTACTTGTCTATGGCGTGGGTGTCGATCCACATGCTGCTGTAAGCGCTGGAGCCCACGTGTCCTGTGATCTGGTCGTTCTCCTCAAAGTCCAGATGGACCATCATCCTTTGCTGCATTGCAGCGCCGTTCTCCATCGGCTCACCGCCATAGTTCCCAGTGTTGTTAACATCATCCTCGCTGTAGCTACCCATCATGCCTGGGTGGGTCATGCCACAGGTACAGGGCAGCTGCAGACAGAAACAGAGACTGGATTAGATACCGAGCTACAGTACCCACATTTAAAATCGAAAACTCCTTCCCAGAGCATCTTTTACAGACTGAGGAACAGACTATTTGGATCCATGGAATGTTATAATGGCACTTACCCTTTCTCGTAGCTTTCTTTCCTTCCGTTCTTGCACTGTAGACAGGTAGTTCACTGCAGCGTACTCTATCACCGATAAGAACACAAACACAAAACTGACCCAGAGGTAAATGTCCACAGCTTTGATGTAGGAAACCCTGGGCATGGAGGCGTTGACTCCAGTGATGATGGTGGACATGGTGAGCACCGTGGTGATACCTGGAGCACAGTACAACACACAACATCTGATCAGAAAGGTTAAAACTTAGGGACACAGCAGGATATTCTACTGAAGGCAGAATATTAGAGGCTTTGTAATAATGAAACATGAATACAGTAGAAGACAGAATTATAATAAGCTTCGAACAAGATCCTGAATTACTAAGGGCTAACTCACCCAGAGGAACCCTGGCCGGTACGGCCCGGCGGTCGATCCAGAAAGACACCCAGGACAACATGACCATCAGAGTGGCAGGGAAGTAGGTCTGCAGCAGGAAGAAGAAGATGTGGCGTCGCAGGGTGAAGTTGATGTACAGACGGTTGTACCAGCCTGGAGAGAAGAGGATCAGATTATTACATATGTTTAGTTATATACACTACCATTCAAAAGTTTGGGGTCACTTAGAAATGTCCATGTTTTTGAAAGAAAAGCACATTTCTGTCCATTAAAATAACATAAAATTGATCAGAAATACAGTGTAGACATTGTTAATGTTGTAAATGACTATTGTAGCTGGAAACGGCTGATGGTTTATGGAATATCTACACAGGTGTACAGAGGCGCATTATCAGCAACCATCACTCCTGTGTTACAAAAGCATGTTGTCTTAGCTAATCCAAGTTTATAATTTGATAAGGCTAATTGATCATTAGAAAACCCTTTTGCAAGTATGTTAGCACAGCTGAAAACTGTTGTGCTCATTAAAGATGCATTAAAACTGGTCTTCTTTAGACTAGTTGAGTATCTGGAGCATCAGCATTTGTGGGTTCGATTACAGGCTCAAAATGGCCAGAAACAAAGATCTTTCTTCTGAAATTGTCAGTCTATTCTTGTTCTGACATATGAAGGCTATTCCATGCGAGAAATTGCCACGAACCTAAAGATCTCGTACAACGCTGTGTACTACTCCCTTCACAGAACAACGCATACTGTCTCTAACCAGAATAGAAAGATGAGTGGGAGGCCCCGGTGCACAATTGAGCAAGAGGACAAGTACATTAGAGTGTCTAGTTTGAGAAACAGACGCCTCACAAGTCCTCAACTGGCAGCTTCATTAAATAGTACCCGCAAAACACCAGTCTCAACGTCAACAGTGAAGAGGCTGGCCTCTCAGAGTTGCAAAGAAAAAGACATGTCAGACGGGCCAATAAAAAGAAAATATTAAGATGGGCAAAAGAACACAGACACTGGACAGAGGAACTCTGCCTAGAAGGCCAGCATCCCGGAGTCACCTCTTCACTGTTGACATTGAGACTGGTGTTTTTAAGCCATAATTGCATAAGGATTTTCTAATGATCAATTAGCCTTTTAAAATGATAAACTTAGATTAGCTAACACAACGTGCCATTGGAACACAGGAGTGATGTTTGCTGATAATGCGCCTATGTAGATATTCCATTTTGTTTTTTTTATCTGCCGTTTTCAGCTACAATATTAATTTACAACATTAACAATGTCTACACTGTATTTCCGATCAATTTGATGTTATTTTAATCGACAAAAAATTAGCTTTTCTTTCAAAAACAAGAACATTTCTAAGTGACCCAAAACTTTTGAACGGTAGTGTACATTGCATTGCCTGCATTACATTAGCATTACAGAAACACAACCTTGATAAATCACAGTGAACAGCATGTGTTTTGTCAGTCTTCAGTGCTGTACCTGTGCTGCTGTAGAAGGATTTTTTGCTGGTAGTATGGAACTCCTGGATGAGGAACTGGGAGAGGGAGATCCTTTCGTCAGTACTCAGGGAATTGTTCCCTTTCTTCCAGTAGAGCATCAGGTCGTCATCTGTGTACGCATCTGATAAGAAAGAGACATGCTGTTCAGTGTTCACCACTTGAAACAAGTCTATGAATAGGTACATTTTTATTATGATTTGAATGTGACAGAAGAGAAAGAGTCAAAAGGGAAGTGACATCATTAGAGCAGAGACTCACAGCTCTCGATCTCCAGGGAGCAGGTCTGTGTGTCCAGAGGGAAGCGACTCAGGTCCATACTGCACATGGATGTCACCGTCACCCTGCATGAGAACAACAACACGGACAGTTGAGTATACCCAGATCTGTTTATGCTTTTGCCAGCTCCATTGCAGTCATTGTCATTCATTGTCATGCCAAACATTGGCAAGGAGTTGACATTATAGCACAAACAGACTGGTACTCAGGCTAAGCTGAGTAGTCTATTGGTCAAGCAATACACAGAGCGAGTGGCGACCCGTCATTCAGGGCCCCACCTGTTTTGAGCCCCACCTGCATGTTATTTTGGCATTAATACGCAGTTTGCAAACAATGCAAAAAAAAAATATATATGTTAATAAAGCCGCATATAAACATGATCTCTTATTTGCATTCTTGAGTAAGGCAGCTCCAAAATGCAGGTGTTTCAGCCTAGCTCAGTGCCTTCTGAGGTGGTGGGGCAGGCGCGGAAATACGGAGCGTAGGGGTTGGTTATGTTCTCTAGTTGCGCCATAATTGGCTCATTGTTCTGTCACTCATTGGGACTCTACGTTGCCACAAAATCTATGGGTAGAGCTAAAAAATTCAAGCCCCTTGGGTGCTGCCATAGATTTAGATTAGAAGTGCCCATCCAAGGCTCAAGGTAATTGACCACAGATAAAATTACGTCAAATCAGATTATATCTACCATAGCTTTGATTGGAATGATCCTGTCAACATCATACTTTCAAAATCTTAGCTAGCAAGCTAGCAGTCATCATGAATCATGTCGACAATCTACTGGCAAATCCTTTTCATTCCTTCTCATATGAACAGAAATGATGTAGAGAAATTATAGATAAAACATATCAGTGCTCATTGGCCATTACACAACAAGTTTGAAATCGCAAATTCAACAATGAGTGGTTTGGAAGGAATCAGTGGCTAACTGCAAGCGTTGCAAAGCAATCACTAGCCTGCTATTCAGTGGAGTGGATGTTAAGCATTCAACACCATGGGCCATAAAAGGTTGAATACATTGACCATGCTGTCAATCCAGTGTGACTTCTGCCACATTCAAAACAACTGGAAACTCAGAACTGGTAAATCTCAGACTTCCGTGAGTTCAAGACAACTGGGAACTCTGGGGGGAAAAACACTCTCCAACTGGGAAAATACATTTTGAACGGTCATCCAACTCGGAATTCCAAGTCGGGAACTCTAGCCTCTTTCTAGAGCTATGACCTGTATGTCTTGTAAGTTGCTGCATAAATTATGTAATATGCCAGGGAGATATGTATACTGTAGCTAAGAAAGTAATACTAAGTGTATGTTGTGTAGGAAGCTGTTAGTAGCCCATGTGCCTCACCCTAATAATTTGGTCCCTTTCCCCCCTCATAATTTTGCCTACTGTTCTGACTTGGTGGTGCACATGTAGCCTATAGCCTGTTTTACAGAAATGTAATCATCAAATATTGTAAGAGCTTTCATTGTCTGCTTATATGCCGCCTTTATTTATCCTACAGTTCTGACTTGATATACAGGGAGAATACTATAAGAACAGCCCATGTTCTGAAATCTGTCTCTGTACATTTCAAAAGTGCTGAACAAATATTTATTTTGACCTTATCTGTCCTAGCTTGCTCATTAATATCTTAATCGAAATTACGGATTGCCTCTTATCCGCTCGTCGTCCCCTTATGCCATAGTTTGTACATCTAAATTGTCAGTAGAAACCACATTTGTTTAAGCAAGTCAGCCATATCAGCTATGTTTTTTAAAAAGGCAGTAAATTAATGAACTGTTTCGCTGCCAGACAAGGCTCCCTGATAGCCAGGTGTAGCAGTGCTAAGGATTCACCCCATGGTGCTGAAAAGAAACCTCTGCTTTCTTTTCAGCACCAGTTTGTGGGGGCCTACAGTGCAATGAATGTATTATTTAGTGTTGTCTTGTGTAGTGGCTTTGCTGGCATGCATCAAAACATTTTGGGGGGAGTTTTCCCCACCAAGATTTGCATGCTAAAATCACCACTGGTCACAAATATAGTGCAATTAATGTATTGTTTAGTGTTGTGTAGTGTAGTGGCTTTGCTGGCATGTATCAACATATTTTGGGAGAGTTTGCCCCAGAAAGATTTACATGCTAAAATCGCCACTGCACAGAGCAATGTAGTATAATACAATAATGGCAAAGAGAAATCAGTTGGGGATGTGGGTGAATATGTGTTGTGTATATTATTAACTGGGTGGTTCGAGCCGTGAATGCTGATTGGCTGACAGCCGTGGTATATCAGACCGTATACCACGGGTATGACAAAACATTTATTTTTACTGCTCTAATTATTTTGGTAACCGGTTCATAAAAGCAATAAGGCACCTCAGGGGTCTGTGGTATATTGCCAATATACCACGGCTAAGGCTGTATCCAGGCACTCCACATTGTGTCGTGCTTAAGAACAGCCCTTAGCCGTGGTATATTGGCCATATACCACACCCTCTTGGGCCTTATTGTTTCATTATATTTCAGACAGATACACACAGAGTCAGGGGGTTGAGGAAATTCAGGGATAAATAGATAAAGATAGCCAAGATAATCCAGCACAGTGTAGAAGAGACCCGTCGCTACACAGGATCCTCTGGGAGGAAGATCCACATACAGTAAACAGTTGGTTACTCTCCAAATCTGCTTCCATCTGGAACATAAATCTCTGGTTCCAGCCCTCCGAGAGATTAACCCTACTGATGAGCCTGCATGGTATCTATAGTAGAACACACACGACCCTGTCGCTCCACAAGTCCAATACATCTGTAAGAATAGAGAAATTCTATAATACACCTCAAGATTGGTATTTACAGATGGCCTATGTGTATACCAGGGCATAGTTCAAAGTCGCAAGACCAGTCTGTCTTGATGGCTATTTACACCATTATCTTAGCATGACCGCTGACACCACCAGTGATGGAAGTGTTCATGACGCTACTTACTATCAGTGCCCCACAGGTGTCAATAAGACTGTATGCAGTGTGTGCTGACTGCCAGCAGAGGGAGCTACTGACGCAGACATCTTGATACTGGCTCTTGCTGCCAAGACTCTCAAATGGACCAACTGTGGATTACAAGTCTTTTGGCTCCAGCATTCTGATTACTCACCAAAATGACAAACTCAATCTCTGTCTGCAGATTTACTATACTTTACTGACAGTTTCTCATCACATCCATCATGTTGTCATGAAATACAAACTGCACGTCTATTTGGTCAAGAGATATAAATAGGCACTTGGCCAGGACCCTGATCCATAACAGCATCACAGCATTTTTTAATTTGCAAATTGCTAATGGGTAAAAACAAAGCATGAAAGTGTTGAATTAGGCCTGCCTCAGCTGGCAGCTCTGTGATTTGCGTAATGAAATCACTTTGGGGATAAATTGTCAGTTGGCAAAGACTAGTGTTTACAAACAGCACAAGCTTCTCTTCAGTTGATTCCATTCCAAACAGTGATCAGACCTAGCTAGCTCATTTCAACCATCATTTGTAGGCTTTGTCTGGACTTATTTTACCTAACAAGCTACTGTACCCACTAGAGTTCACAAGGATATTTTGTGTGCCACAAAACTGTCTAAGCCTCCTGATGCCTAGCTTTGATGGTGGATGAGGTGAGTTCCCCCCTTACTATGTAAAGAGCTTTGAGTACCACAGTAGGGAGAAAGGCTCTATATACTGTAAATACAATCCATTATTAATATTAACACAAGTTTTCCAGTCTCAGGCAAGGTTACTCATCGTGCAAGTGTGGTTCACCAAACCCTTTCTATTATACCAGTATGCTTCAAACTGATTGCCAGTGTCAACCATGTAGTAAAGAACAAAACCAATGTTCGACTCTGACCAGGTGAATTACCTTAAGCTGTAGAGCACCTTGCCATCAGGGTAGACTCTCAGCATGACATTATCTGTGGTGGTGTCGTGTGTGAAAGACTTCTTGGAGTGGACAAAGAACAGGTCTGGCACCCAGATCTTCTTGACCAGGCGCCCGTCGAAGGTCATGCTCTTATTGGTGGTGCTGTGGAAAGAAAGGCGCTCATCTTTCCAGTAGTGCCTAATATACAAGGTCATGGTGAAGTCCTGAAACACAGAGCATGACAATGCTGCAATTTCAACAGAGCGATCACATATTAATAACCAAAATGAATGGGATACACTATAAATGTCTTCCCCTCTTCTTTCCAATTCATCAAATTAAAGTATGGTTGATCTATGCATCTATGAAGGACAGCTTCATTTTGGTTTACATCACAGCTTACAGAAAGTATAGAAACACTTACCATGTCAACTTCTGAGATTGTGTCAAGACTTTCTACCTGAACATCAACTCCAACTTGAACAGTGTGTCCTGCAAAGATACACAACTCAAATCTTAGCTTAATTAAAACAATAAACAAAACCATTCAGATATGTTAATGGTAATGTAACCCCAACCATTGTTAATGGTTGGGGTAGATAAGTGTATAGTTCATTTGTTTATGTAAGTCAGTCAAGAACCCAAGCTAACTGGCTAACATTGGCTAGCTTGCTAGCTACTTTACAGACACAGAGAAGTTCAGAAAACAGGTCACTCTGACCATTTTACTTGCCCTAGCAGAGCTGGTAAGACTTTTCATGTTATTAAGAGGGTTAGTGATTGTAACAGTGTTACTGGCAACAATTTAATTACGTTTTTAAACAATGTTTACTGGCACCTTTAGCTGTTAAAAATCAAATGTTCTTCTTCTGGGGGAGGATGCCCCCAAACCTCCCTACCAGGGTTCCCCTCTGGCTTTGGGCTAAGCCCCATATGTCCTCAAATCCTAGAAACGTCCCTGGGTAGGGATAGTCTTGATAGTACACAAATCAACACAGAGAAAAACAAAAAAGTCAATAGCTTGCTAAGATTATCTCTCCATTGTAACAATGTAATAAAAGCTGTCGCGATTACGTAGCTGTATTTAGGGGACATTTTTATCTAGACAATTCTATTTAAAACAATGAGTTTTTGCTCCATTAGTCCCTTCATCCAGTGCACTGCAAAAAAAACTAAATTAGGCCACAGTGTTCCAAAAACCAACTCAGCCGTGCCAGACACAAACATATCTGGAGGCTCTCCAATATTTAGTGGTTGCATTTTATAATCCTTCCTGGGTTGAAATGTCATATTGCAGACAGCTGAAAGAGCTCATCTCCCTTAAAGGGATTTAAAAAGGAACCACTCATTTTGTTTGTGTATCCAATGAGGTAGCAATACAACATTTATTCATATCTCTTACACATACAGTACCAGTCATTCAAGGGTTTTCCTTGATTTTTTACTATTTTCTACATTGTAGAATAATAGTGAAGACATCACAACTATGAAATAACATATGGAATCATGTAGTAACCAAAGAAGTGTTAAACAAATCAAAATATATTTAGATTTCAGATTCTTCAAAGTAGCCACCCTTTGCCTTGATGACAGCTTTGCACACTCTTGGCATTCTCTCAACCAGCTTCATGAGGAATGCTTTTCCAACAGTCTTGAAGGAGATCCCACATACTGTATGCTGAGCACTTGTTGGCTGCTTTTCCTTCACTCTGTGGTCCAACTCATCCCAAACCCTCTGAATTGGGTTGAGATCGAGTGATTGTGGACGCCAGGTAATCTGATGCAGCACTCCATCACTCTCCTTGGTCAAATAGCCCTTACACAGCCTGGAGGTGTGTTTTGGGTCATTGTCCTGTTGAAAAACAAATGATAGTCCCACTAAGCGCAAACCAGATGCTATGGCGTATCGCTGCAGAATGCTGTGGTAGCCATGCTGGTTAAGGGTGCCTTGAATTTAAAATAAATCACACACAGTGTCACCAGCAAAGCCCTGCCACACCATCACATCTCCTCCTCCATGCTTCATGGTGGGAACCACACATGCGGAGATCATCCATTCACCTCTCTGCATCTCACAAAGACAAGGCGGTTGGAACCAAAAATCTCAAATTTGGACTCATCACCAAAGGACAGATTTCCACCGGTCTAATGTCCATTGCTCGTGTTTCTTGGCCCAAGCAACTCTCTTATTATTGGTGTCCTTTAGTAGTGGTTTCTTTGCAGCAATTCGACCATGAAGGCCTGATTCACGCAGTTTCTTCTGAACAGTTGATGTTGAAATGTGTCTGTTACTTGAACTTTGTGAAACATTTATTTGGGCTGTAATCTGAGATGCAGTTAAGTCTAATGAACTTATCCTCGGCAGCAGAGGTAACTCTGCATCTTCCTTTCCTGTGGCGGTCTTCACGAGAGCCAGTTTCATCATGACGCTTGATGGTTTTTGCGACTGCACTTGAAGAAACTTTCAAAGTTCTTTACATGAACTGTTCTTGCCATAATATGAACTTGGTCTTTTACCAAACAGGGCTATCTTCTGTATACCACCTCGACCTTGTCACAACACAACTGATTGTCTCAAACGCATTAAGAAGGAAAGAAATTCCACAAATGAACTTTTAAGAAGGCACACCTGAAGGCAGCGTCCCACCTAACCAACAGCCAGTGAAATTGCAGGGCGCCAAATTCAAAACAACAGAAATGTCATAATTAAAATTCCTCAAACATACAAGTATTATACACCATTTTAAAGATAAACTTCTCCTTAATCCAGCCAAAGTGTCTGATTTCAAAAAGGATTTACGGCGAAAGCACACCTTGCGATTATGTTAGCTCAGTACATAGCCACAGAAAAACACAGCCATTTTTCCAGCCAAAGAGAGGAGTAACTAAAAAGCAGAAATAGAGTTAAAATTAATCACTAACCTTTGATGATCTTCATCAGATGACACTCGTAGGACTTCATGTTACACAATACATGTATGTTTTGTTCGGTAAAGTTCATATTTATATCAAAACATCTGAGTTTAGGCGGGACGCTACTGTCTCACTTAGCCAAAAGCCAGAGAAAATGCAGCGCGCCAAATTCAAATAAAATACTATAAAAATCTAACTTTCATTAAATCACACATGAAAGATACCAAATTAAAGCTACATATGTTGTGAATCCAGCCAACATGTCTGATTTCAAATAGACTTTTCGGCGAAAGCACACCAAACGATTATGTTAGGTCAGTACATAGCCACAGAAAAACACAGCCATTTTCCCAACCAAAGATAGGAGTCACAAAAAGCTGAAATAGAGATAAAATGAATCACTAACCTTTGATGATCTTCATCAGATGACACTCATAGGACATCATGTTACACAATACATGTATGTTTTGTTCGATAATGTGCATATTTATATCCCCAAATCTCGGTTTACATTGGCGCCATGTTCAGAAATGCCTCCAAAATATCCGTAGAAATTGCAGAGAGCCACGTCAAATAACAGAAATACTCATCATAAACTTTGATGAAAGATACATGTTTTACATAGAATTAAAAATACACTTGTTCTTAATGCAACCGCTATGTCAGATTTCAAAAAAACTTTACGGAAAAAGCACACCATGCAATAATCTGAGACAGCGTTCAGATATAACAACATTTCTCCGCCATGTTGGAGTCAACAGAAATACGAAATTACATCATAAATATTCCCTTACCTTTGATGATCTTCATCAGAATGCACTCCCAGGAATCCTAGTTCCACAATAAATCGTTGTTTTGTTCGATAATGTCCATTACTTATCTCCATGAAGCTAGCACGTTTAGTACACTTGTCCAAACGCTCGCGCAGATGCAGGCGAACTCGGAAGAAAACTTCAAAAAGTTATATTACAGGTCGAATAAACTGGTCAAACTAAGTAGAGAATCAATCTTCAGGATGTTGTTATCATAAATATCCAATAACGTTCCAACCGGAGAATTCCTTTGTGTCTACAGAAATAATGGAACGCAAGGCGATATGCGCATGACCAAGAACTGACACTCTGCCAGACCACTGACTGAAACACCTCCCATCCGGTCCTACATCCCAGTAGAGGCTTCATTCAACGTTCTACAGACTGTTGACATCTAGTGGAAGGCGTAGGAAGTGCAAACAGATCCATATCTTACAGGGATTTTAATAGGCGATGAGTTGAACATCGACCAGCCTCAGAATTCTCACTTCCTGTTTGGATTCTTTCTCAGGTTTTTGCCTGCCATATTAGTTCTGTTATACTCACAGACATCATTCAAACAGTTTTAGAAACTTAAGAGTGTTTTCTATCCAATAGTAATAATAATATGCATATCTTAGCATCTGGGACAGAGTAGGAGGCAGTTCACTCTGGGCACGCTATTCATCCAAAAGTGAAAATGCTGCCCCCTATCACAAAGAAGTTAATTGAAATGCATTCCAGGTGACTACCTCATGAAGCTAGTTGTGAGGGAATGCCAAGAGTGTGCAAAGCTGTCATCAAGGCAAAGGGGGGCTACTTTGAAGAATCTCAAATATAAAATATATTTTTATTTGTTTATCACTTTTTTGGTTACAACATGATTCCATATGTGTTATTTCATAGTTTTTATGTCTTCACTATTATTCTACAATGTAGAAAATAGTAAAAATAAAGAAAATCCCTGGAATGAGTAGGTGTGTCCAAACCTTTGACTGGTACTGTACGTATAACCCAAATCAAATCAACGTTTATTGGTTGCGTACACAGTTTAGCAGGTGTTATTGTGGTGCAGCAAAATGCTTATGTTGCTAGCTCCTACAATGCACTGAAATGCCAAACAGCTAAAATGTAAAAAACAAAACTATTTTAAACCTGTTTGGGATAGGGGGCAGCATTTTCACGTTCGGATGAAAAGCGTGCCCAGAGTAAACGTCCTGCTACTCAGGCCCAGAAGCTAATATATGCATATTATTAGTAGATTTGGATAGAAAACACTCTGAAGTTTCTAAAACTGTTTGAATGATGTCTGTGAGTATAACAGACCTCATATGGCAGGCGAAAACCTGAGAAAAATACAACCAGGAAGTGGGAAATCTGAGGTTTGTAGTTTTTCAACTCATTGCCTTTCTAATATACAGTGTCTATGGGGTCATAATGCACTTCCTAAGGCTTCCATTAGATGTCAACAGTCTTTAGAACCTTGTTTGAGGCTTCTACTGTGAAGGAGGGGGGAATGAGAGCTGTTACAACCAGGTGTCTGGCAGAATACCATGAGCTGGTCACGCGCATGGCCGTGAGAGCGACCTGCGTTCCATTGCATTCCTAAAGACAAAGGAATTATCCGGTTGAAACACGATTGAATATTTATGTTAAAAACATCCTAAAGATTGATTATATACATCATTTGACATGTTTCTACGAACTGTTATATAACTTTTTGGACTTTGTCTGAACTTTCGCCTGGACTTGCCCGCGCCTCATGAGTTTGGATTTTGAACTGAACGCGCTAACAAAAAGGAGGTATTTGGACATAAATGATGGACTTTATCGAACAAAACAAACATTTATTGTGGAACTGGGATTCCTGGGAGTGCATTCTGATGAAGATCATCAAAGGTAAGTGAATATTTATAATGCTATTTCTGACTTCTGTTGACTCCACAACATGGCGGGTACCTGTATAGCTTGTTTTTGTGTCTGAGCGCCGTACTCAGATTATAGCATGGTGTGCTTTTTCCGTAAAGTTTTTTTTAAATCTGACACAGCGTTTGCATTAAGGAGAAGTATGTCTTTAATTCTGTGCATAACAGTTGTATCTTTTATCAAAGTTTATGATGAGTATTTCTGTAAATTGATGTGGCTCTCTGAAAATTCAGCGGATGTTTTCGAGGCACAACATTACTGACCATAACGCGCCAATGTAAACTGAGATTTTCATATATAAATATGAACTTTATCGAACAAAACATAAATGTATTGTGTAACATCAAGTCCTATGAGTGCCATCTGATGAAGATCATCAAAGGTTAGTGATTCATTTTATCTCTATTTCTGCTTTTTGTGACTCCTCTCTTTGGCTGGAAAATGGCTGTATGTGTTTTTGTGACTAGGCTCTGACCTCACATAATCATATTGTGTGCTTTCGCTGTAAAGCATTTTTGAAATCGGACACGATGGGTAGATTAACAAGAAGTTAAGCTTTAATTTGGTGTATTGCACTTGTGAATGTATGAAAGTTACATATTTCTAAAGAATATTTTTGAATTTCGTGCTCTGCCTTTTCAGCGGAATGTTGTCGAGCGGAACCCCTAGCCATTAGACGTTTTAAAGACATGCAAAAACGTTTGCATTTGAAACAGTGGACAACAAAACCAACGCATGGATTACTGTCATACCTTGTCCATAGACTTGCCTGGCTACCCAGACTCCTTGCTCTGGCCAAACAAAATGCCACGCCCAGAGATGTTCATTTATTCTCCGTAATGAGTCTGGATCTGGGTACCTCCTCGACCCTTCACTGAATGTGAACACATTCCTTATGATTGGTCGATTGGGCTGTCTGATTGGTCCAGAAACTGATGGGTTGGGCCAGATACAGAACACATGTAGGTAAAGCAGAGGTTTAAAAATGTCTCATTGACTTTGATACTCTGAGATGATCCAATCAATGATGACTTTGTTTTGTACAATGCCCCTCGTCACCACAAACAACTTCAATGATGGCAGTCTCAGACTAAAGTATGTAGCGAACGACAGAGCAGTAGAAGAATATATAATTTTCTAATTTGGGTGGCATCCTATTTATTAATTTGGGTGAACTATCCCTGTAACATTGAGGGGATAACCCATCTAGTGGTCAGAACCTGGTAATATCAGGATGTAGGATGGGACATAAACCTAACAATTTCTCCGAACAGGGAAAAAACAACATCACCAAATTCACTGGGAACACATTACATAGGATGAACAAACAATACTCTGAGCCGCAGCTCCATACTACTTCTCAGACATAGAGAACTGATACTATATACTCGTTAGGTGGGATTGGCGGGGGGTATGGAGGGTCTGTGGGAGGCTTTTGACCATTGCATAGGATTCCTCATGTCTAACTCATTGTTAGAATTTTTGGGGGTCCAAATCGGATGTTAGGTACTATATTTATTGAATATTATATGAATCCTATAAATGTAAATAGCCAATTTGGGTGCAATCAATTAGCTTAACTTCTCAGAGATCAAATCAAACTTTATTTGTCACAACAAGTGTAAACCTTATCGTCAAATGCTTACTTATATGCCCTTAACCAACAGTGCAGTTCAAGAAGAGTTAAGAAAATATTTACCAAACAAAGTAAAAAATTATAAAAAGTAACACAATAACATAACAATAACGAGGCGATATACAGTTGGTACCGGTACCGAGTCAGTATGCTGAGGTACAAGTTAGAGGTAATTTGTACATGTAGGTAGGGGTGAAGTGACTATGCATAGATAATAAAGAGCGAGTAGCAGCAGTGTACAAAACAAATGGGGGGGTTCAATGTAATAGTCCGGAGGCCATTTGATTAATTGTTCAGCAGTCTTTTGGCTTGGGGGTAGAAGCTGTTAAGGAGCCTTGTGGTCCTAGACTTGGCGCTCCGGTACCACTTGCCGTGCGGTAGCAGAGATAACAGTCTATGACTTGTGTGACTGGAGTCTCTGACAATTTTATGTGCTTTCCTCTGACACCGCCTTTTATATAGGTCCTGGATTGCAGGAAGCTTGGCAAGTGATGTACTGGGCCGTACGCACTACCCTCTGTAGTGTCTTACGGTCAGATGCCGAGCAGTTGCCACACCAGGCGGTGATGCAACCGGTCAGGATGCTCTCGATGGTGCAGCTGTAGAACCTTTTGAGGATCTGAGGACCCATGCCAAATCTTTTCAGTCTCCTGAGGGGGAAAAGGTTTTGTCGTGCCCTCTTCACGACTGTCTTGGTGTGTTTGGACCATGATAGATCATTGGTGATGTGGACACCAAGGAACTTGAAACTCTTGACCCGCTCCACTACAGCCCCGTTGATGTTAATGGGGGCCTGTTCGGCCCGCCTTTTCCTGTAGTCCATGATCAGCTCCTTTGTCTTGCTCACATTGAGGGTGAGCGTGTTGTCCTGGCACCACACTGCCAGTTCTCTGACCTCCTCCCTATAGGCTGCCTCATCGTTGTCGGTGATCAGGCCTACCACTGTTGTGTCGTCAGCAAACTTAATGATGGTGTTGGAGTCGTGTTTGGCCACGCAGTCGTGGGTGAACAGGGAGTACAGGAGGGGACTAAGTACACACCCCTGAGGGGCCCCAGTGTTGAGGATCAGCGTGGCAGACGTGTTGTTGCCTACCTTTACGACCTCGGGGCGGCCCGTCAGGAAGTCCAGAATCCAGTTGCAGAGGGAGGTGTTTAGTCCCAGGTTCATTAGCTTAGTGATGAGCTTCGTGGGCACTATGGTGTTGAATGCTGAGCTGTACTCCATGAACAGCCTTCTCACATAGGTGTTCCTTTTGTCCAGGTGGGAAAGGGCAGCGTGGAGTGCGATTGAGATTGCGTCATCTGTGGATCTGTTGGGGCGGTCTGCAAATTGGAGTGGGTCTAGGTTATCCGGGAGGATGCTGTTGATGTGAGCCATGACCAGCCTTTCAAAGCAAAGAAGTGAAAGCAGGTTACCTTCGCTTCCTTGGGCACAGGGACTATGGTGGTCTGCTTGAAACATGTAGGTATTACAGACTTAGTCACGGAGAGGTTGAAAATGTCACTAAAGACACTTGCTAGTTGGTCCACGCATGCTTTGAGTACACGTACTGGTAATCCATCTGGCCCCGCGGCTTTGTGAATGTTGACCTGTTTAAAGATCTTGCTCACATCGGCTACCGATGTGATTAAATTATATTTCAACAAAATAATGTTCTGTTTCTAACAACAGAAACAATTTCAGAACAATCTGAGTTGTTGGGTGTTGAAATCCTCTTTCTTGTGCTTTTTGAGATGGAACGACCCATACGTGTACATCCACTTCTAATGTATCTGCTTCCCATGGTAAGTAAGCATTTCACTGTTAGTCTATACCTGTTGTTTACAAAGCATGTGACAAATAAAAATGGATTTCCTGAGTTCCAAGAACTGATAACAGGCCAAATCTTAACTTGAGTAATAACAGTTGGAATTTTTCAATGCATGACTTACACTTAACGATGAGTCATGATTAAGTCATTATTATACCTTTTAAAATGTAACCTTTATTTAGCTAGGCAAGTCAGTTAAGAACAAATTCTTATTTACAATGACGGCCTACCCCGGCCAAACCCAGACGATACTGGACCAATTGTGCGCTGCCCTATGGGACTCCCAATCAAGGTCAGATGTGATGCAGCCTGGATTTGAACCAGGTACTGCAGTGACACCTCTTGCACTGAGATGCAGTGTCTTAGACCACTGCGCCACTCGAGAGCCCAAAAATAAAAGTTGTCATCAAATATCAGTGAACTCTAGAATTTTACCAATGATGATGATTTGTACATCACACAGTAAAGCACCGTTAAAAAATCTCACCTCCAAAGCCAGGCCTCATTGTGAAGTCGTGGTCATTTATGCTTAAAAGCTGCTCTGACTTTGTCATGGTGGTTTTGGTCATATCTGGACTTCTTCTCAGTATAGGGCTGTGAGGAGTGGAGAAACATGATCAATGAAACAATCAATATTTAAAATTACACTTCTTGTCTTGTCATTGTCTCTGAACCTCTATAGCATACTAACTAGTCCCAGAGTTTTTTGTGCTCTTGCCAATTCCATTGCTGTCATTGTCAAATCAAACATGAATAGCGTGACAATGAGTGACGAGAAGTTGGCATGAATGCACAAACAGACTGGCACTCAGCCTATATCAAGACCACTTATCCTATGGAATGGGACCATACACAGACACATTGTCATCAGAAGTTAAAGGGGCTTACCAGCTATAAGCTTATCAGGATGTACATAGAATTCCGATCATATTCATGAGGATTAATTCATTAGGGTAGTCTTTTTTCATATAAATTTGGAGCTATGCATCACAGGGCATATGAATTTGCCCTGAACCTGCCCATACTACGGAAAAGGCTCGATTGTACAAGGTTTAGCTAGATGCTTCAAAGCCAACTATTTTATACTCTGAGTATACTTTAACAAAAGCTGTGATCTTAGCCCTATTCGGAAGGGACTAGTATTACTATAGAACGTTGGTTATGTCTTTATTATCCCAGCATGTCCGTTTTTACAGTGGATGAGTCAGACGGGATTTGTTTTACCAAACTGCCCCGTAATATTTTTTTTCCTCATTCAAAATGGACTTTTTCCACTTTAAAAAAAAAAGGAAGTATGGCACTAGGAAAGTTGATATGTGACAAAACAGATCATTCATCTGTAGGCTACATACATAGCACTTTGTTTTAAGCATACATTTTTCCCCCATGTTCTTACCCATGGGTACATCACCTGTTAAACTCTGTACAGTCGTGGCCAAAAGTTTTGAGAATGACACAAATATGAATTTCCACAAAGTTTGCTGCTTCAGTGTCTTTAGATATTTTTGTCAGGTGTTACTATGGAATACTGAAGTATAATTACAAGCATTTCATAAGTGTCAAAGGCTTTTATTGATAATTACATGAAGTTGATGCAAAGAGTCAATATTTGCAGTGTTGACCCTTCTTTTTCAAGACCTCTGCAATCTGCCCTGGCATGCTGTCAATTAACTTCTGGGCCACAATGGACTGATGGCAGCCCATTCTTGCATAATCAATGCTTGGAGTTTGTCAGAATTTGTGGGTTTTTGTCTGTCCACCCGCCTCTTGAGGATTGACCACAAGTTCTCAATGGTATTAAGGTTTGGGGAGTTTCCTGCCCATGGACCCAAAATATCGATGTTTTGTTCCCCGAGCCACTTAGTTATCACTTTTGCCTTATGCCAAGGTGCTCCATCATGCTGGAAAAGGCATTGTTCGTCACCAAATTGTTCCTGGATGGTTCCTGGATGGTTGGGAGAAGTTGCTCTCGGAGGATGTGTTGGTACCGTTCTTTATTCATGGCTGTGTTCTTAGGCAAAATTGTGAGTGAGCCCACTCCCTTGGCTGAGAAGCAACCCCACACATGAACGTCTCAGGATGCTTTACTGTTGGCATGACACAGGACTGACGGTAGCACTCACCTTGTCTTCTCTGGACAAGCTTTTTTCTGGATGCCCCAAACAATCGGAAAGGGGATTCATCAGAGAAAATGACTTTACCCCAGTCCTCAGCAGTCCAATCCCTGTACCTTTTGCAGAATATCAGTCTGTCCCTGATGTTTTTCCTGGAGAGAAGTGGCTTCTTTGCTGCCCTTCTTGACACCAGGCCATCCTTCAAAAGTCTTTGCCTCACTGTGCGTGAAGATGCACTCACACCTGCCTGCTGCCATTCCTGAGCAAGCTCTGTACTGGTGGTGCCCCAATCCCGCAGCTGAATCAACTTTAGGAGACGGTCATTCTCAAAACATTTGACCACGACTGTAATAACCCTCAAAACACAGGGATGACGATTTGCACGGGATAAGTATTATCAGAGGACCTGGGAGATTGCCGAAAAACAGTATGTTTTTAGTGCTAGGATAATAACCTTTCTGCCAAGTAAAAATGACTGGCATGACAAATTCAGACGGAACTAAAAAGACGGATGTGGTGATTTGTGCTCGTGCACATAATTGCATTACCTGAGGTTCCCCATTAAATCTTATCCCATCCAAATAGGGCTTTAAATAAGTATATAACTAAGTAAATAATCCTGTGGTGAGAGTTGCTTTGTTCCCCTAAATCAGATCCTCTCGACTATACTCTGTCTGTAACATTGTATTTCGATGAAGGATTCTTACCTGTTCACTTTTTGACGTCCTTGTACAGTAGATGGTACTTCTCGTATGAATCTATAAGAAAAACAAGAAAATTTAGATGTAAAGGAGACTACATTCAACATCATAGACCATTCCAACAGCTCATCAGAAGAGTTCGTCAGAAGTCCCCTGTGCATCTTTAAAAAATAACACAACAATCAATTTGCAACAGCATTCGTCCACTTGTTGGTAGTATTGTAGAACAGAGTATTGCTTAAAGCATTGCTTGAAAGTGGGAAGTGCAGTATGATAGGGCCCTGGTCAAAAGTAGTGCACTATATGGGTGATTCTAAAAAAGTGGTGCAAATTGGGGGTTGGTTATTCTAATTTTTGAAGCGCACATCTCTTCCAACATACAGTATGTCAGATAGACAGATCTACTACTCACACACTTTGTTTGTATTGCATATTTGAAAATAGTGTCCTAAATTGCTTGTTAGGCACTAAATTTGTCACTACCGAAACGTAGTGAAAAAGTTGCAGTAAAGGGAGAACCATGCACAGTAGTGATCAAATTCACTTTATAAATTGTATTTGTATACAAAATTTACTAAATAGTTCAAACATGATTTTTAACCGGATTTTCAAAACTTTTAAATTGAATTCAGAGAAATATCTTTATTTGTCACGACTTCCACCGAAGTTGGTGCCTCTCCTTGTTCGGGCGGCGTTCGGCGGTCGACATCACCGATTTTCTAGCCGCCACCGATCTACGTTTCATTGTCCATTTTTTTTGTCTTTATTGTACATACCTGGTTTCCATTATTATTATTTATTCCCTATTTAACCATCTGGTTCCCACATGGTTTTGTGCGTATTTGTTCTGTGTTTAGCAGTCGCTACTATTTTGTGAGCTGGATTGTTTTCCCTGCGTGGAATTTATTTTGTTGTTGTCTTGAGTAAAAGTCCGTTATTACTCATCCTCTGTGTTCTGCGCCTGACTCCGTCCCACCTGTTGCACATAGACCCTTTACAGAAACACACACCTAAAATATGGAGTCAGCAGGTGCACCCAGTCCTCCGTTACCTGTGGTGGAGCGCGTCCAGCAGCACGCGACGATGCTACAAAATCTTGGCACAGCCATAGATCACGTGCTGCACACCATGGAGCAATGGGAGAGAGGGGGTTTTCCCACACCCCCATCCACTTCACCCCAACCCACACCGCTGTCCACCCCTCCGTCACCTGGACCCAGTGGGATTCGGCTCTCGCTCCCGAGGGCATATGATGGGACGGCTACCAGGTGCCAGGGGTTCCTGCTCTAGTTGGAGCTCTACCTGGCGACCGTCCACCCGGGTCCCTCGTGACACGAGAGCGAGTCCGCCCTCATCTCCTGTTTGTCGGGGAGAGCACTTGAGTGGGCCAACGCCGTATGGGGGAGAGAAGGCGCAGCGTTGGTCCAATATGAGGATTTCACCCACCGCTTCCGGGCGGTCTTCGATCATCCACCTGAGGGGAGAGCGGCGGGAGGACGTTTGTTCCATCTTAGACAGGGGATGAGGAGCGCACAAGACTTTGCACTGGACTTCAGGACCCTGGCAGCCAGCGCGGGATGGAATGAGGGGGCCCTGATCGACCATTACCGGTGCAATCTACGGGAGGACGTTCGTCGGGAGCTGGCATGCAGGGACATCACCCTTACCCTCGACCAGCTGGTGGATTTATCCATCCAGCTGGATAACCTGTTGGCCACCCACAGACGTCCGGATCGGGGCCCGTCCATTCCATCCCCCAGCACCTCCGATCCTACACCTATGGAGCTCGGAGGTGCTGCTCTGAGGGTGACCGGGGGGGGGGGGGGGGGGGGGAGGGGCATTCCTTGCACCACATGTGGCCGCAGAGGGCACACTGCTGGTCTGTGCTGGGGAGGTTCCCCAGGGAGTCGAGGCAGCAGGCAGGGCACTGGTGGATCATCCCAGGTGAGTAGGCACCCGAATCACCCAGAGCTCCCTGTTGCGCACATGTGTGTGTGTATAGAATTTCCTGAGTTTTGGATCTCAGGAGCGTTTACAATCTGGTGCGTATCCGGGAGGGGGATGAGTGGAAGACGGCATTTAGTACCACCTCTGGGCACTATGAGTACCTCGTCATGCCGTACGGGTTGATGAATGCTCCATCAGTCTTCCAATCCTTTGTAGACGGGATTTTCCGGGACCTGCACGAGCAGGGTGTAGTTGTGTATATCGACAACATTCTGATATACTCCGCTACACGCGCCAAGCATGTGTCCCTGGTGCGCAAGTCGACTGTTGGAGCATGACCTGTATGTGAAGGCTGAGAATTGTCTGTTCTTTCAACAGTCCGTCTCTTTCCTAGGGTACCGCCTTTCCACGTCAGGGGTGGAGATGGAAAGTGACCGCATTTCAGCCGTGGGTAATTGGCTGACTCCAACTTCGGTAAAGGAGGTGCAGTGGTTCTTAGGGTTTGCCAACTACTACCGGAGGTTTATCCGAGGCTTTGGTCAGGTAGCGGCTCCCATTACCTCACTGCTTAAGGGGGGACCGGTGCAACTGCAGTGGTCAGCTGAGGCGGACAGGGCTTTTGGTCACCTGAAGGCTCTGTTTACCCAGGCTCCCGTGCTGGTTCATCCCGATCCCTCCTTGGCATTTATAGTGGAGGTTGACGCGTCCGAGGCTGGGATAGGTGCTGTGCTGTCCCAGCGCTCGGGTATGCCACCCAAACTCCGCCCCTGTGCTTTCTTTTCGAAGAAGCTCAGCTCAGCGGAGCGTAACTATGATGTGGGGGACCGGGAGCTACTGGCTGTCGTAAAGGCTCTGAAAGCGTGGAGGCATTGGCTTGAGGGGGCTAAACACTCTTTCCTCATCTGGCCTGACCACCGCAATCTGGAGTACATCCGGGCGGCGAGGAGACGGAACACTCGCCAGGCAAGGTGGGCCATGTATTTCACCCGTTTTGTTTTCACCCGATCCTACAGACCAGGTTCCCAGAACGCGAAGGCAGACGCACTGTCCTGGATGTATGACACAGAGGAGCGGCCCATGGATCCCACTCCCATACTTCCAGCTTCTTGCCTGGTGGCACCGGTGGTGTAGGAGCTGGAGGTGGACATCGAGCGGGCGTTACGTACAGAGCCCACTCCCACCCAGTGTCCAGCTGGGCGGCTGTACGTTCCGTCTGCTGTCCACGACCGTTTGCTCTATTGGGTCCACACGTCCCCCTCATTTGGTCACCCTGGCATCGGTAGGACGGTGCGATGTCTTAGTGGGAAGTACTGGTGGCCCACTTTAGCTAAGGACGTGAGGGTTTATGTTTCCTCCTGCTCGGTGTTCACCCAGTGCAAAGCACCTAGACACCTGCCCAGAGGGAAATTACAACCCCTACCCGTTCCACAACGGCCGTGGTCACACCTATCGGTGGATTTCTTGACGGATCTTCCTCCGTCACAGGGAAACACCACGATCCTGGTCGTTGTGGATCGGTTTTTGAAGTCCTGCCGTTTCCTTCCTTTGCCCGGTCTCCCTACGGCTCTACAAACTGTGGAGGCCCTGTTCACCCACGTCTTCCGGCACTACGGGGTGCCTGAGGATATAGTTTCTGATCGGGGTCCCCAGTTCACGTCTAGGGTCTGGAGGGCGTTTATGGAACGTCTGGGGTTCTCGGTCAGCCTCACATTAGGTTTTCATCCCGAGAGTAACGGGTAGGTGGAGAGAGTTAACCAGGATGTGGGTAGGTTTCTGCCGGGGGAGTGGGCGGCTTTCATCCCCTGGGCAGAGATGGCCCAAAACTCCCTCCGCCACTAACCTATCTCCTTTTCAGTGTGTACTAGGTTATCAGCCGGTCCTGGCACCATGGCATCAGAGCCAGATTGAGGCACCTGCGGTGGATGAATGGTTTCGGCGCTCGGAAGAGACATGGGATGCTGCCCATGTGCACCTGCAACGGGCCATCAGGCGGCAGAAGGCGAGCGCCGACCGCCACCGCAGTGAGACCGGGGGGCAGGATCTGGCTCTCGACCCGAAACCTGCCCCTTCGCCTGCCCTGCCGGAAGCTAGGTCCGCGGTTTGTGGGGCCATTTAAAGTCCTGAGAAGACTGAACGAGGTTTGTTATAGGTTACAGCTCCCCCTGATTACCGTATTAACCCCTCGTTCCATGTGTCTCTCCTCAGGCCGGTGGTGGCTGGTCCGCTCCAGGAGTCTGAGGTGCGGGAGGTTCCTCCGCCCCCTCTGGACATCGAGGGGGCCCCGGCGTATACTGTTCGAGCCATCATGAACTCAAGGCGTCAGGCGAGGGGCCTTCAGTACCTCGTGGAGTGGGAGGGGTACGGTCCGGAGGAGAGATGCTGGGTGCCGGTGGAGGACATCCTGGACCCTTCGTTACTGCGGGAATTTCACCGTATCCACCCGGATCGTCCTGCACCTCGTCCTCCGGGTCGTCCCCGAGGCTGGTGTCGGCGCGCTGCTGGAGCCGCGCGTCAAGGGGGAGGGGGGGGGTACTGTCACGATTTCCGCCGAAGTTGGTGCCTCTCCTTGTTCGGGCGGCGTTCGGCGGTCGACGTCACTGGTTTTCTAGCCGCCACCGATCTACGTTTCATTGTCCATTTGTTTTGTCTTTATTGTACACACCTGGTTTCCATTACATTATTATTTATTCCCTATTTAACCCTCTGGTTCCCACATGGTTTTGTGCGTGTTTGTTCTGTGTTTAGCAGTCGCTACTATTTTGTGAGCTGGATTGTTTTCCCTGCATGGAATTTATTTTGTTGTCGTCTTGAGTAAAAGTCCGTTATTACTCATCCTCTGTGTCCTGCGCCTGACTCCGTCCCACCTGCTGCATATCGACCCTTTACATTATTGTTCTCTGTAAAATGTTCAATGTCAATTGTATGAATCTGAAACCTATTGATTGATTGAATTACTTATGCATCTAATTAACTATGTTGCTAGATGTATGCATTGTCACTTTTCCTAACTTTATTTTGGCACAGCAACAGCCGTTTCGGTGTCATTTGTATATCATAGTGATATAGAGAGGACTCTAGATGGATATATTGCCATTGAGGGCTTCCATCATCTTAAGGTAGTCAACTGGATGGAGATTCCTATGGGTTGGGAGCGATCAGCCATTGGGGCAGTTCCCCCCTCATAGTAAATAGCTGGCAAAACAATCCAAGCAATGTTCGCACGGCCTATGTGCCCACGGAGGCGGAGCTGCTGCTGCCGGCAGTCACTGAGGGGCAAAGCAGTTAAGTACCTGAACAGCTTGTTTTTAACAAAATATTTTTGAAACAGGATAATGTACATATTTGCCACACTTTTATGATAATTTAAAACATAATCAATTTATATTATATATCTTATTAAAAAAAAGAAACTTGAGTAGAGTTAAGTAATACAGTAATAGTACAGTAGAGTACAGTACAGTAGGGTACAGTAGGGTACATTACAATGCAAAAAAGTACAGGACAGTTCATTATAGACATCTATTTTTGGTCCCAAAATTTCAAAGTTTGGGCTCTTGGAGGGTTGGAGACCCTGCTTGCTTTGCATCTCAATACTCTACACTTTTTCCTGAAGTGTACACTTGTCCACTACTCACATGGTGGTCCTCTGTAGCTCGGTAGAGCATGGCTTTAAAATGGAGATAATGCCGCTGCCTGCAATCACAGACGCCATAATGGCACAGATACAAAGATGAGACCTCTTTATATTTCTATGGTGTCAATTGTTTCGGTTGTGACCATTTCGGTTTGGACAATTTAGACTTATTTATTTAAAACATTTTACCCCTTTTTTCTCCCCAATTTCATGGTATCCAATTGGTAGCTACAGTCCTGTCCCATCGCTGCAACTCCCGTACGGACTCGGGAGAGGTGAAGGACGAGAGCCATGCGTCCTCCGAAACACAACCCAGTCAAGCCACACTGATTCTTGACACAATGCCCGCTTAACCCAGAAGCCAGCCGCACCAATGCGTCGGAGGAAGCAATGTACACCTGGCGACCGTGTCAGCGTGCATTGCGCCCGGCCCGCCACAGGAGTCGCTAGTGCACGATGAGACAGGAACATCCCTGCCAGCCAAACCCTCCCCTAGCCCGGACGACACTGGGCCAATTGTGCGCCGCCCCATGGGTCTATTTAAAGATCCGCAATTTTCGCCTAAAATTACATACCCAAATCTAACTGCCTGTAGCTCAGGCCCTGAAGCAAGGATATGTATATTCTTAGTACCATTTGAAAGGAAACACTTTGAAGTTTGTGGAAATTGGGAGGGAGTGTAGGAGAATATAACACAATAGATCTGGTAAAAGATAATACAAAGAAAAAAACAAACATTCTTTTGTATTTTTTTGTACTATCATCTTTGAAATGCAAGAGAAAGGCCATAATGTATTATTCCAGCACAGGTGCAATTTGGATTTTGGCCACTAGATGGCAGCAGTGTATGTGCAAAGTTTTAGACTGATCCAATGAACCATTGCATTTCTGTTCAAATTTTTGTGTCAAGACTGCCCAAATGTGCCTAATTTGTTTATTAATAACTTATCATGTTAAAAATTGTGCACTCTCCTCAAACAATAGCATGGTATTCTTTCACTGTAATAGCTACTGTAAATTGGACAGTGCAGTTAGATTAACAAGAATTTAAGCTTTCTGCCAATATCAGATATGTCTATGTCCTGTGAAATGTTCTTGTTACTTACAACCTCATGCTAATCGCATTAGCCTACGCTAGCTCAACCGTCCCGTGGAAGGGACACTGATCCCGAAGAAGTTCATGAATCCCTATAGCTAGCATTTGGCTGGCGAGCTATAATTTGGACAGATCCCAGCCAAACCATATATTTTTACATTTTAGTCATTTAGAAAACACTCTTATCCAGAGTGAGTGCATACATTTTCATACTTTTTCTTACTGCTCCCCTGTGGTGTTCAGTAGTGACACTTCTTAAAAATACATGAAGATGTTTGCAGACAGACTACTCACTATGTGGCCATGCTGGAGAGGGGTGCAATCCCATCACCTGGTGATATTTGTAGGGGTGTGGCTAAGGCACATTCATTCTGCAATGTGGCTTAATGCACATTCATTCTGCAGTCTTTTTAGGTGTTTCGGTAGTGACATCCAAGGTGGGACAGCATTTTTTGAGAAAGATGTTTAAAAATAAACAAAACCTCAAAATAGATCAATATCTTTCTATGTAATAATAGAACAACTCAAGATGTTCTATTCAAATAATAATGTTACAAAAATGACAAATTATTTATTTTCAAACATGACATTTAGGAGTCAGAAAGTGGGACAGCCACCTCTCAATAGAAACATGTACTGTATATAAACAAAAACTTTGTACTATATTAATTTAACAATGTGTTTGTTATTGCCTTGGAATGAATGATAATATCATGATGTAGTTAAATGTTTTTTTCAAATAGTTTTGTCAGACAGCAATTTACACCACTCATATAGGGAATAATAGGGTGCTATTTGGGAAACAACATTAAAATATACACTATCGTTGAAACGTTTGGGGTCACTTAGAAATGTCCTTGTTTTTGAAAGAAAAGCAAATTTTTTGTCCATTAAAATAACATCAAATTGATCAGAAATACAGTGTAGACATTGTTAATGTTGTAAATGACTATTGTAGCTGGAAACGGCTGATTTATTATTATTACTTTTTTTAATGGAATATCTACATAGGAGTACAGAGGCCCATTATCAGCAACCATCACTACTGTGTTCCAAATTTATTTTTTATTTCACCTTTATTAACCAGGTAGGATAGTTGAGAACAAGTTCTCATTTACAACGGCGACCTGGCCAAGATAAAGCAAAGCAGTTCGACACATACAGCAACACAGAGTTACACATGGAATAAACAAAAATACAGTCAATAATACAGTAGAAAAAGTATATATACAGTGTGTGCAAATGAGGTAGGATAAGGGAGGTAAGGCAATGAATAGGCCATGGTGTCAAAGTAATTACAATATAGCAAATAAACACTGGAATGGTAGATGTGCAGAATATGAATGTGCAAGTAGAGATACTGGGGTGCAAAGGAGCAAGATAAATAAATAAATACAGTATGGGGATGAGGTAGTTGGATGGGCTATTTACAGATGGGCTATGTACAGGTGCAGTGATCTGTGAGCTGCTCTGGTGCTTAAAGCTAATGAGGGTGATATGAGTCTCCAGCTTCAGTGATTTTTGCAGTTCGTTCCAGTCATTGGCAGCAGAGAACTGGAAGGAAAGGCGGCCAAAGGAAGAATTGGCTTTGGGGGTGACCAGTGAGATATCCCTGCTGGAGCGCGTGCTACGGGTGGGTGCTGCTATGGTGACCAGTGAGCTGAGATAAGGCGGGGCATTACCTAGCAGAGACTTGTAGATGCCCTGGAGCCAGTGGGTTTGGCGACGAGTATGAAGCGAGGGCCAGCCAACGAGAGCGTACAGGTCGCAGTGGTGGGTAGTATATGGGGCTTTGATGACAAAACGGATGGCACTGTGATAGACTGCATCCAATTTGTTGAGTAGAGTGTTGGAAGCTATTTTGTAAATGACATCGCCGAAGTTGATGGCAGCATTAATGAAGGATGCTTGTTGCGAAATAGGAAGCCGATTCTAGATTTAATTATTTTGGATTGGAGATGCTTAATGTGAGTCTGGAAGGTGAGTTTACAGTCTAACCAGACACCTAGGTATTTGTAGTTGTCCACAAATTCTAAGTCAGAACTGTCCAGTAGTGATGCTGGACAGGCGGGCAGGTGCAGATAGCGATCGAATGAAGAGCATGCATTTAGTTTTCAATGCATTTAAGAGCAGTTGGAGGCCATGGAAGGAGAGTTGTATGGCATTGAAGCTCCTCTGGAGGTTAGTTAACACAGTGTACAAAGAAGGGCCAGAGGTATACAGAATGTATGGCACATTGTGTTAGCTAATCCAAGTTTATCATTTTAAAAGGCTAATTGACCATTAGAAAACCCTTTTGCAATTATGGCAGAAAAACACCAGTCTCAACGTCAACAGTGAAGAGGCGACTCCGGTATGCTGGCCTTCTAGGCAGAGTTCCTCTGTCCAGTGTCTGTGTTCTTTTGCCCATCTTTTATTTTTATTGGCCAGTTTGACATGTCTTTTTCTTTGTAACTCTGCCTAGAAAGCCAGCATCCCGGAGTCACCTCTTCACTGTTGACGTTGAGACTGGTGTTTTGCGGGTACTATTTAATGAAGCTGCCAGTTGAGGACTTGTGTGGCGTCTGTTTCTCAAACTAGACACTCTAATGTACTTTTCCTCTTGCTCAATTGTGCACCGGGTCCTCCCTCTCCTCTTTCTATTCTGGTTAGAGACAGTTTTCACTGTTCTGTGAAGGGTGTCGTACACAGCGTTGTACGAGATCTTTAGTTTCTTGGCAATTTCTCACATGGAATAGCCTTCATTTCTCAGAACAAGAATAGACTGACAAGTTTCAGAAGAAAGATAATTGTTTCTGGCCATTTTGAGCCTGTAATCAAACCCACAAATGCTGCTGCTCCAGATACTCAACTAGTCTAAAGAAGGCCAGTTTTATTGCTTCTTTAATGAGCACAACAGTTTTCAGCTGTGCTAACATACTTGCAAAAGGGTTTTCTAATGATCAATTAGCCTTTTCAAATTATAAACTTGGATTAGCTAACACAACATGCTTTTGTAACACAGGAGTGATGGTTGCTGATAATGCGCCTCTGTAGATATTCCATAAACAATCAGCCGTTTCCAGCTACAATAGTCATTTACAACATTAACAATGTCTACACTGTATTTCTGATCAATTTGATGTTATTATAATGGACAAAAATGTGCATTTCTTTCAAAAACATGGACATTTCTAAGTGACCCCACACTTTTGAATGGTAGTGTATATAACTAAACATATGTAATAATCTGATTCTCTTCTCTCCAGGCTGGTACAACCGTCTGTACATCAACTTCACCCTGCGACGCCACATCTTCTTCTTCCTGCTGCAGACCTACTTCCCTGCCACTCTGATGGTCATGTTGTCCTGGGTGTCTTTCTGGATCGACCGCCGGGCCGTACCGGCCAGGGTTCCTCTGGGTGAGTTAGCCCTTAGTAATTCAGGATCTATCTCAAAGCTTATTATGATTCTGTCTTCTACTGTATTCATGTTTCATTATTACAAAGCCTCTAATATTCTGCCTTCAGTAGAATATCCTGCTGTGTCCCTAAGTTTTAACCTTTCTGATCAGATGTTGTGTGTTGTACTGTGCTCCAGGTATCACCACAGTGCTCACCATGTCCACCATCATCACTGGAGTCAACGCCTCCATGCCCAGGGTTTCCTACATCAAAGCTGTGGACATTTACCTCTGGGTCAGTTTTGTGTTTGTGTTCTTATCGGTGATAGAGTACGCTGCAGAGAACTACCTGTCTACAGTGCAAGAACGGAAGGAAAGAAAGCTACGAGAAAGGGTAAGTGCCATTATAACATTCCATGGATCCAAATAGTCTGTTCCTCAGTCTGTAAAAGATGCTCTGGGAAGGAGTTTTCGATTTTAAATGTGGGTACTGTAGCTCGGTATCTAATCCAGTCTCTGTTTCTGTCTGCAGCTGCCCTGTACCTGTGGCATGACCCACCCAGGCATGATGGGTAGCTACAGCGAGGATGATGTCAACAACACTGGGAACTATGGCGGTGAGCCGATGGAGAACGGCGCTGCAATGCAGCAAAGGATGATGGTCCATCTGGACTTTGAGGAGAACGACCAGATCACAGGACACGTGGGCTCCAGCGCTTACAGCAGCATGTGGATCGACACCCACGCCATAGACAAGTACTCCCGGGTCATCTTCCCTGGGTCCTATATTCTCTTCAACATCATCTACTGGTCCTGCTACCTCTAACGCTGCACAGAATGGGATGGAGGTAGACATACCCACAGAACCAGATTGAATTCTATTAATTCTAATGAGTTATATTAATTATATAATTTTTCTACGAAAATACCCAGGGTGTATGCACCTGGAAAGGAACCACAACTCTGACGATGTGATGATGCAAAATGCTAAACCATGGTACCTGGATTTCTGTACCTGAGATATAGAGGGCATGCCATGCACAGCACACAGACTCAAACACAGCAGTTATTGTCATTTTGAACACCTATATGTTGGTGTTTTATATGTCCGGGGAAGTAATGAGTTCATGTAATGATTAATAAGTAATGGGCTGGCTTGTATCCGTAGCTGAAAACTTCATTGAGTTTTTATCCACATTGAGAATTGCAGAACTGTCATTTAGTTTAGTTGTCATTGCCAATATAAACTCAGCAAAAAAAGAAACTTCCTCTTACTGTTATTTTCAGCAAACTTAACATATGTAAATATTTGTATGAACATAACAAGATTCAACAACTGAGACATAAACTGAACAAGTTCCACAGACATGTGATTAACAGAAATTGAATAATGTGTCCCTGAACAGAGGGGGGGTCAAAATCAAAAGTAACAGTCAGTATCTGGTGTGGCCACCAGCTGCATTAAGTACTGCAGTGCATCTCCTCCACATGGACTGCACCAGATTTGCCAGTTCTTGCTGTGAGATGTTACCCCACTCTTCCACCAAGGCACCTGCAACTTCCCGGACATTTCTGGGGGGAATGGCCCTAGCCCTCACCCTCCGATTCAACAGATCCCAGACGTGCTCAATGGGATTGAGATCCGGGCTCGTCGCTGGTCATGGCAGAACACTGACATTCCTGTCTTGCAGGAAATCACGCACAGAACGAGAAGTATGGCTAGTGGCATTGTCATGCTGGAGGGTCATGTCAGGATGAGCCTGCAGGAAGGGTACCACATGAGGGAGGAGGATGTCTTCCCTGTAACGCACAGCGTTGAGATTGCCTGCAATGACAAGCTTAGTCCGATGATGCTGTGACACACCGCCCCAGACCATGACAGACCCTCCACCTCCAAATCGATCCCGCTCCAGAGTACAGGCCTTGGTGTAACGCTCATTCCTTTGACAATAAACGCGAATCCGACCATCACCCCTGGTGAGACAAAACCGCAACTCGTCAGTGAAGAGCACTTCTTGTCAGTCCTGTCTGGTTCAGCGACGGTGGGTTTGTGCCCATAGGCGACGTGGTCGCCGGTGATGTATGGTGAGGACCTGCCTTACAACAGGCCTACAAGCCCTCAGTCCAGCCTCTCTCAGCCTATTGCGGCCAGTCTGAGCACTGATGGAGGGATTGTGCGTTCCTGGTGTACCTCGGGCAGTTGTTGTTGCCATCCTGTACCTGTCCCACAGGTGTGATGTTCGGATGTACTGATCCTGTCTGTCCTGTCTCCCTGTAGCGCTGTCTTAGACGTCTCACAGTATGGACATTGCAATTTATTGCCCTGGCCACATCTGCAGTCCTCATGCCTCCTTGCAGCATGCCTGAGGCACGTTCATGCAGATGAGCAGAGACCCTGGGCATCTTTCTTTTTGTGTTTTTCAGAGTCAGTAGAAAGGCCTCTTTAGTGTCCTAAGTTTTTATAACTGACCTTAATTGCCTACCGTCTGTAAGCTGTTAGTGTCTTAACGACCGTTCCACAGGTGGATGTTCATTAATTGTTTATGGTTCATTGAACAAGCAGTGTTTAAACCCTTTACAATGAAGATCTGTGAAGTTATTTAGATTTTTACGAATTATCTTTGAAAGACAGGGTCCTGGAAAAGGGCCGTTTCTTTTTTTGCTCAGTTTAAGATGCTATATTTGATTGTTGGAAGATACATTTTTTCAAAGCCTATGAGAACTAATGGAAAAGTCACACTACAGTAGAATAACGCATTCCCTAAAAATCTTAACATTACATTTGATCATCATCATCATACAGTTTCATGTAGAGCTATCCATTATGTTAGTCATTATCAAATCAAAGTTTATTGGTTGCGTACACAGATTTGCAGGTGCTATGGCAGGTGCAGTGAAATGCTTATGTTACTAGCTCCAATAGTGCAGTAGGATGTCTCGCAGATACAATAAAAATACACAAATAAGAAAAAAATTCCAAACAAGAATTCAAGAAATAACAATCCAAGTAGATACAGTATATTACAGTGAGCATGTGTGAGCATTATGTTAAAGATACAAAGTAAAGGTCACTCGAAAGCATCAATAATTTTACTGTTTAAGTTAGGGAACAAAGCTATACCAAATACTTTCTGTACCAATAAGTACATGATTGTTCAGTTCTTATGAGATCAGATATACAGTAGCATCCAGAATTGCATGTCTTGGCAAATATCATATCAAATATATATCAAAACAAATGGTGTCCAAATGGTTATTTCAAACTGTGCTATGCAATGTCGGGATCATTTTGTGTATTGTGGTTTCAAATGGACCATTACACCTATTTTTATTGTGTCTCCCCTTCTCTGGGTATGCTTGAATATGTATTGAATAACTACTTAATAACAGTACTTGTACAGTATTTTAGCATAAATCTGTCAACTGATTCTTCTTACATTATCTCCTGCACTACTTTCAGTTTCTGACCACCCTTCCCATCTATTTTAGTGTTTAATTCAACATGTGTGACAGGTAAATGGGCTATTGACATGATGATTTTGTAACTCCGTTTCTGAAACAATAAGTAATTGATTAAAATGTTTTATTCTATTTGCTCTTCACAAATTCTGTACATTGTTCTTACATTTAATTAATAGGCTTCCGTCCAGATATGATAATGACTGTTTCATTCACATGCAATGAAATGTAATGGATGAATAGACTGAAGAAAACCCCCCAAATTATGAGCATCTGTAGACTTTTATCAGATTTATTATTCAATTCCCTGAATGGAGAATATATAAACCTTCCTTTCCAATGCATGTAGGCTTATCTAATGCAACATTGCTATGACATCTGTTTGCAATTAAGCCTAATTTCAACCAAAGCCTGAAAAGGTACACTACCGTAGAAAAGTTTGGGGTCACTTAGAAATGTACTTGTTTTTTAACGTAAAGCAAATTTTTTGTCCATTAAAATAACATCAAATTAATCAGAAATACAGTGTAGACATTGTTAATGTTGTAAATGACTATTGTAGCTGGAAACGATTATTTTTAATGGAATATCTACATAGGCATACAGAGGCCCATTATCCATCACTCCTGTGTTCCAATGGCACGTTGTGTTAGCTAATCCTAATTGATCATTAGAAAACCCTTTTGCAATTATGTTAGCACAGCTGAAAAATGTTGTTCTGATTGAAGCAGCAATAAAACTGGCCTTCTTTAGACTTGTTGAGTATCTGGAGCATCAGCATTTGTGGGTTTGATTACAGGCTCAAAATAGCCAGAAACAAATTCCTTTCTTCTGAACCTCGTCAGTCTATTCTTGTTCTGAGAAATTAAGGCTATTCCATGTGAGAAATACCAAGAAACTAACGCTGTGTACTACTCCCTTCACAGAACAGCGCAAACTGTCTCTAACCAGAATAGAAAGAGCAGTGGGAGGCCCCGGTGCACAACTGAGCAAGAGGACAAGTATATTAGAGTGTCTAGTTTGAGAAACAGACGCCTCACAAGTCCTCAACTGGCAGCTTCATTAAATTGTACCCGCAAAACACCAGTCTCTGAGATATGGCTTTTTCTTTGCAACTCTGCCTAGAAGGCCAGCATCCTGGAGTCGCCTCTTCACTGTTGAGACTGGTGTTTTGCGGGTACTATTTAATAAAGGTGCCAGTTGAGGACTTGTGAGGCGTCTGTTTACAAACGAGACACTAATGTACATGTCCTCTTGCCCAGTTGTGCAGTGTTAGTTTAGTCCAGGCAGCTGCTAGGACTACTCAGCACCATTTAATATGAGTCTGCAGGTTAAAAGCTCTATCTATGCAGATTAAAAGCTCTATATGTGCAGGTTAAAAGCACTTTAGGAGAATATTCACCAGGCTATTAGAGCAGTCACTGCTTTAGCAGGGAGGGATTCACTGATGTAATCTTTTTTTCTATAAATATATCTTAATCTGGGAATTATGATATGATTCTCTCATGACATACAAGTTTCATAAAAATGTTTTTATTATGTAATTCGTTTCAGAATGACAGTAAGCAAATTCAGTTTGCAGATGATTTTTGAATTGCTTTAGAATGCGTCAAGTCAGAGCTTGACTGTTTTGGTCCATTTATGATTTGCAATGAATATCCAATTTAAGACAATCTTATTTGTTGTGTCCCTTCAACAACATAGTTTGATATCAGTATACAGTAACGTAAGCCCTTTATGTCTATATACACACTCAAAATGATAAACATACCAAGCAGATTTATCTTGGCAACTATAATAAAACATCTGTCAGACTATAAAAACAAATTCAAAGCGGTGTTAAATATCAAATCAACGTTTATTGGTCGCATACATAGATTTGCAGATGTTATCGCAGGTGTGGCGAAATGCTTGTGCTTCTAGCTCCAACAGTGCAGTAACACCTAGGAAAAGGCATTACTCTGATGGCAAGCAGAGAGAATTATGGGTGACCTACCTACCCAAATCTGGTTGACCTAAAAATGTAAAAACATGCCGACACAGATGTGCAAGTTCTTTTCCTATTTTGACTAAAAATGGTCAAATCATGCTTCAAACATCATGCATCCTGAGTGAAAATCATGCTGTTCAAATCCACTGGAATCGTCACACACATATACAGTTCGAGTAAATCAATGACATATTCTTCTCACAAGGTCAGACATGATTAATGTTGGGACTATGATCCTCTCTAGGTATTTTAAAGTAAAGTAAAGGAAGAAGGTGTACACTGGGTGTCACAAAGAGAAATTCTGAGGAAAAGCAACTTAATCTCAACACTCTCAGCAAATGCCCCTCGGATTTTTTGTAACATTACAGTATCGATGATTAAATTGTTATAGGCAGGCACTGACTGAATTGGTAATGCTATGGTCTTCAATGATGATCAGAGTTCCCATGCCCTTCTATTGTCATAAGGGATTGGCCCATCAGCAGAAGGGTGAGGTCAGCATACCCATTTGTGGTTTAACACAGGGTTTCCCGAACTCGGGCCGTTCTGTGCCATATGTCAACCGTTAAACCAGGGTTTCTCAAACTCGGCCCTGGGGCACTCCCTGGATGCACGTTTTGTTTTTTGGCCTAGCACTACACAGCTGATTAAAATAATCAAAGCTTGATGATGAGTTGGTTATTTGAATCGATGCAATATCTGGGAACTAAAATAAACACATCCAATCCGAGGTCTAAAAGAGTACAACATTTATCCCCCCAGCCCCCTCACAACAAAAACACTATAAAAACAGGCTAATGATTATGCAAAAGGTCCAAAATGTGATGTTTTTGCTCTAAGCATTAGACAACATAAAACAGTGAGAAGCAGCTATACAGAAATGTGGTGAGAGGATAGCATTAAGAAATGTAGTTTGGTTTTATAACTAAACTAAGGTTCAAGGATCAAAGCAATTGGAGCTTTGAGGGATACAGGAGATCATCGCTACTTTAAACATACTGGTTATAGAGATTACAGTGTACTATGGGCCCTCATTTGTGATTTGTGCAATACAGTGCAAGACACACAGATAATGCCTGTTTGAATACATTGGGTCAATATGACTCAATGATTAATGTATTTTGTTGCAGCTTGTGAGGTGGACTTGGATGTGTTGCGATGTGATTGGCCTGGACAAGCACTGGTAAAAAGCCATGGTGATGGCTAAATGTGCTGCGACCAATATCAGTTTCTGGACCTCGAGGTCACTGATGTAATTAGAACACCTGCTGTGTCAATACTCCTGGGGCACTAAGTTCCTGTATGTACCCAGCTTGCCCTGACAGTGCTCACCATTGATGTGAAGTGACGTGGGGGTTCAGTGCATGGTGAAGAGGCACTGTAGGTATAGGCTTATTCTGTTTAGTCAGGTTGAAGCTGCGGCAGGCACTGCTATTCTGCAAGAGTGTATAGACTATGACATACTGTATGCAGCACAAATTGAGCTAATTCCTAATAACCAATCTAGACGGTGACATCATTGATGTATTAAAAATCACTTTTAATTACACTGGGATTTTGGTATTTTGCTTTCCAATCAAATAACCTCCAGGCAGCAAAGCCACAACAATAACAATAAACAAAATAGCACAGATTACGTAATCAGAGTAAGTGATTTTTCTAACCACGAACTGTCACCTTGTCACCAACAATCCCCTCTATACTGTATCACGCATCAGCATTCCATCCAAGCCACCTAAACAATACAGACGGGCACATAAAATACATAGCATAATACAGAATGATTAAATACTGACATTTTTATAAATATTCCCTTAAAAAATGATAACATCTGGTAATTCAGGTATTTTTTCATCTACTTATGTAGATCTATGGTTATATAGAGTAGTCCTTGGATGAATTACAGAAAAAAGTGAAAATCTCATTTTTAAAAGTTAATGTTCTGTTACCTAAATAATGTTGTTGACTCATTTTATACTCATATCGTGGCCAAAGCATAAATTGGAGAAAAACCCCCACTAAAAACCACACCTCAAACTTGTATCTCAAACAGACCATTTTTTTAAAAGCCTGCTATTTCCACATAGAGAATGATGTCATCCTGCCTCAATGGCTGAGCTGGCCAATCAGCGGTCTACTCACATGAATATTTCTTTAAATGTCTAATGGCCGGGGGCTGGGTTTCTACTAAGCTAACCTACGTAATTGGGGCGGCAGGTAGCCTAGTGCTTAGAGCATCGGGTCAGTAACCGAAAGGTTGCTGGATTGAATCCCAAGCTGACAAGGTACAAAATTCTACCGTTATGCCCCTGAACAAGGCAGGTAACCGGTAGGCTGTCATTCATTGTAAATAAGAATTTGTTCTTAACTGACTTGCTTAGTAAAATATATATATATATTTTAAGATGGTCACACCAAGGATAATTTAGCTATTTGATTTAGAATTGTAGGACACCTGTAAAGAAAACATATAGAAAATATATTTGAAGAAACATTGAATTTGGCCTTTCTGCTTTTAGCCCAGGATTTTTATTAATTTTTTTACCCATATTTAATCCCTAAAGTACTTCCATATATACTTCCATTAATTTGTTTAACTGGTACTGGGCTACCTTCAGACAAGTTTTGTGAGGCTTGTGGGCCTAGAGCAAAACAATCCACATGAATGTGTTCGTGAGAGTCTCATCTTCCCATAGAGGGGTCATATTAGTTTGTAGCCCAAACAGTTCGTACGCTTCTAGACGTTTTCGTGAGCAGACCGATTTTCGGAATGTCTCCTGGTCTGAGAAACACCGCTGTAGCTTTGCCACCTTCCACTGCAGATGCAGAACAAGGCCGACATTTGCGGATGTGGTGGATTGAGAAGCATCCCATGCAAAAAACATTCATTTTGATGGGGACTTTTGTTTTATGATAATTCGATTTTCGAGGAGGAAATGGACATCTACTCTAGGGGGTTCAATGACCGGTATATGCCCACACCATTCTGTTGTTGGGTTAAGCTGACACTAAAATCAGCTTTTTAACGTACTTATTTACAACAACAAAAAAAGTATTTCACTATTGTAATTAATTATAGGTCACATTTAATAGAAATCTGGAAACACTGCACAGTTAGTGTAACGGATGTGAAATGGCTAGCTAGTTAGCGGGTACGCGCTACTAGCATTTCAATCGGTTACGTCACTTGCTCTGAGACCTGAAGTAGGGTTTCCCCTTGCTCTGCAAGGGCCGTGGCCTTTGTGGAGCGATGGGTAACGATGCTTCGTGGGCGACCGTTGTTGATGTGTGCAGAGGGTCCCTGGTTCGCGCCCGTGTCGGGGCGAGGGGACGGTTTAAAGTTATACTGTTACATTGATGCTGTTGACCCGGATCACTGGTTGCTGCGGAAAGGGAGGAGGTTGAAAGGGGGGTGAGTGTAACGGATGTGAAATGGCTAGCTAGTTAGCGGGTACGCGCTACTAACATTTCAATCGGTTACGTCACTTGCTCTGAGACCTGAAGTAGGGTTTCCCCTTGCTCTGCAAGGGCCGCGGCTTTTGTGGAGCGATGGGTAACGACGCTTCGTGGGTGTCAGTTGTTGATGTGTGCAGAGGGTCCCTGGTTCGCGCCCGAGGTCGGGGCGAGGGGACGGTTTAAAGTTATACTGTTACATTAGCTTAAATCAAATATAAAGGGCATGCTGTTCCAACAGTGCAGCGTAAGTGATTGTCATCTTGAGCGTCACTGATAGCACATAAATTACAGTCCTCCCGCGCTTTTTATCGATTGTTGTTTACCCTATACCCGCCAATAATAGGCCTACCCACAGCACAGTTTGACGCAGTTAAAACTTTCACAAGAAGCAAGAGCATGTTTCTCAGAATTCATTAGCTTATAGATCCTAGGTATATCAATGCACATCTTGACATTACGATCATTTCACTTACATCTACACTCATCAATAATTTAAAGCCTAAATATTGTAGCCTACCTGATTTGGCTGTAGGTCTGACGCACGTGTCCCCTCTGACCAATTGACCTCCCAGAAGCACCGACCATCCAGGCAAGTAGCAGCAGTAGTAGGACATCCGTGGACATAATTTCCACACTGACAGCGTTCTGGACCCAATTGTCCAAAAGTCCAGTTTCAGAAAATAAAGGCTACAGTGAAAACGTTTTACGTGCCTCGGGCATGATCCTTGGTAGGCTACCGTTCGCGCCAAATCAATGTGAAATACTACAGACACATATACACACTGAAACATACCACTGTATTTGATCTCACTGTCGGAAAGCAATTTCGTCTAAACCTATAAATCCTTCCACGTCAGATGGCTCGGATTTTCTCCCTATCAGTATATGTCAGCATATAGCCTACGCCCTGTTTTCCGTCTGTCAAGAGCGGATTCCGTTTGCCAGGTTAAAATGTGAGTGCAGTTCTCAGAAATGATAGATTCCCGTCCCCACACCCTAGCCTAAATATATTTACGTATTTGAGCACATGATATGATATTGTTAGGCTATATGGCGGGAATTATTGAAAATGATCTTGTGGGCTGGACTGCCTCAGAACACCTGACACGTGGCTAAGGAACATACACTCTATCAAAAGTCTTGAAATACACTTTTTCATAAAGTAAATCCTATAACAATCTATCTGTTTAAACAATGGCTATTCACTATTCTTTGTTTTCACAACAATGTCCACTCATTGTTTTCATAATACCATATTGACAGCAGCCTATAGTCAAATAACATTACCGCGTTGTAATGTAGACGCTAAAACATTGCAATTACTACATTTTGTAATCTATGGGTAGGCTACATTAGCAGCCCACATCGGAGAGAGTTTTCACAAGGCTAAACAGAGCTGTAAGCTGCTGCATGAAACAGCAGCACAAACAAAATCCACTTTTATTGAAGCCATGTGCATCTCACTGTAATGGATGTAATAGCCATTACTGGTGTTAGATCAGTGGCCTTACTGCGGAGGTTTCCAACCTCTGGTCCACAGACCAGGCTGAACCACTGTCTGGTACTGTGACTACGGATGCTGGACTGGACTTTTTAACAAGACATGCAGTTTATTTTGGGATAACTGTCACCACAATAATTCCTGATGCTTTTTAAGTAAATCCAAAAGCTATTTCCAGTAGTGAGAGGAGCACCATGTCATGCTCTGTTGACTTCAATAGAAGACAGGAGAAGAGAAAGTTATTGTCCAGCTCACAAAGGAAATGTGTATTTTGGTCTCCTCCCAATCCCCCTAGAAACAAACACAAGACACATTTTGGGAGAAGGACAGGGTCAGTCACAGTACAGCACCTCATGAGCAGTTTAGGGTTTATGTGCCTTGCTCAAGGTCACAATGTTAGTAGATGGTATACATGATCTGAAACCAGCAGCCTTCCGGTTGTCAGTTCAGTTCACACTTTTCATTGCCCAGCTCTGGACTTGAACCAGCAACCTTCCGGCTTCTAGATTGGCTCTGGACAATGTTCCTGTTTATTCTTGATATAAGACCGACTTAGATGTTTTGTAAGACCTGACAACACTAGCGATGGCTTGACAAATCAAGTAGTACATTTCTTAATGCCTACCATTGAGATGTTTATAGCCTACTATTTTTTCCCTGTTCCTATGCTCATTCTATCATTTGAGCTCATTTTAGTAGCGTGTTCTGTGTAATCTGTTGGCCTGTGTGTCTGTGGGGGCCATTGGGCTTGGCTGGCTTTGTGTTGTTGTCAGTTGTGCTTCTACTCCAGGCTGGGAGATTTACCCTCAACTGCTTCCCACGAGGGCTAGCCTTTCGTGATTGTATTCTCGCCTGCGAACAACCGATTATTAATGATAAATTATGTTTAGGTGAAGGACATAGAAGAATACATTAAATGTGTGACAAAGGATGACAATGAAGGTCCCTGTGAGAGACAGCTGGTTAGTCAAGCAGCAATCATAGTGTTTGTGTGCAATGTAACTGTGTTGTAATTCTCTTTACTGATCTATGTATACTTTTTCCTTCTTGGTGATAAACTGATCAAACATTAATGCTGATAAGCTTAAACAAACCCTTCAACAATTTCATGTCTCCTTCAGACATGAGAGGAAAACTTCCTGAAGAGTTTATTTCCAAAACGCTATATCCACACATTTTTCACATTTGTGTTAATTCACTAGAAATTATTGCATGTAACATTACTGTTCTCATATTTTTAATTCATAGATTTTTATATGTGTAATAAAATGTTGTTTTTTTACACTGAGTGTTCAAAACATTAGGAACACCTTCCTAATAATATTGAGTTGCACACCTTTTTGCCCTCAGAACAACCTCAATTCGTCAGGGCATGGACTCTACAAGGTGTTGAAAGTGTTCCACAGGTATGCTGGCTGTGTTGATTCCAATGCTTCCCACAGTTGTGTAAATTTGTCTGAATGTCCTTTGGGCTAATCAGAAAATGTATATACTGTATAGTGTCTTCAACTCCTTGTTCCACTGATATTCTTAGGGAAAGCTGTGCTTCTACATCTGCATTGCTTGCTGTCTGAGGTTTTAGGCTGGGTTTCTGTTTAAGGATTTTGTGACATCTGCTTTATAAATACATTTGATTTGATGATTTGATGATGGAGGAGCATCAGTATACTCCAGTACTCCTGATGGAGGAGTATCAGTATAATCCAGTACTCCTGATGGAGGAGCATCAGTATACTCCAGTACTCCTGATGGAGGAGCATCAGTATACTCCAGTACTCCTGATGGAGGAGTATCAGTATAATCCAGTACTCCTGATGGAGGAGCATCAGTATACTCCAGTACTCCTGATGGAGGAGTATCAGTATAATCCAGTACTCCTGATGGAGGAGTATCAGTATACTCCAGCACACCTGATGGAGGAGTATCAGTATAATCCAGTACTCCTGATGGAGGAGCATCAGTATACTCCAGTACTCCTGATGGAGGAGTATCAGTATACTCCAGTACTCCTGATGGAGGAGTATCAGTATACTCCAGTACTCCTGATGAAGGAGTATCAGTATACTACAGTACTCCTGATGGAGGAGTATCAGTATACTACAGTACTCTAGTACTTGTTATGGAGGAGTATCAGTATACTCCAGTACTGCTAATGGAGGAATATCAGTACACTACAGAAATGTTACTCCTAATAGAGGAGTATCAGTATACTCCAGGACTCCTAATAGAGGAGTATCAGTATACTCCAGTAACGTTACTCCTGATGGAGCAGTATCAGTATACTACAGTAACGTTACTCCCGATGGAGCAGTATCAGTATACTACAGTAACGTTACTCCTGATGGAGGAGTATCAGTATACTCCAATACTCCTTACGGAGGAGTATCAATATACTACAGTACTCCTGATGGAGGAGTATCAGTGCACTCCAGTACTCCTGATGGAGGAGTATCAGTATACTCCAATACTCCTTACAGTGGAGTATCAGTATACTACAGTACTCCTGATGGAGGAGTATCAGTATACTAGAGTACTCCTGATGGAGGAGTATCAGTACACTACAGTACTCCTGATGGAGGAGTATCAGTACACTACAGTACTCCTGATGGAAGAGTATCAGTACACTACAGTACTCCTGATGGAGGAGTATCAGTATAGTACAGTACTCCTGATGGAGCAGCATCAGTATACTACAGTACTCCTGTACTGCCTATGAAGTCTTAGTATACTCCTGATACTACTGTATCATTAGTTGATCCCTACCTGCAAACAGAATCAGGACAGAACCCGGGAAGTCTCTGAATAGGCCAAAACACAGGGAGGAGCATAGTACTATTCTGTGCCAGACTGAAATCGGATTTACAGATAAAAGAAGCACCACCACTAAAACACAGCATCTGGTCAGACTAGGCATAGCCATGAGGGCACGTGAACGTATCTTAGGGATTGACTGTCAGCACCACAAATAGTAAAAGGGATGTAGCCACGTGGTGTTATGGACTAGGGTAGCACCACAGGGCAGTTAGGATTGTTCTGCAGCAAAGATTTGAAAGCTATTATACTTCATGTTCTCTGATGCATATATACAGTACAAGTGTCATGATATTGACTTTTCTGTTATGTGGCATTCATTATCTGCTTCAGATTATGTTATGTGAGATTTTTATGAACAGGAAGCAAGTGTTAGTGTTGTGGTTGAGGCAAAGGTTAGAGTTGAACTTTGCTGGGTTTCTCAGCTCAACAATATGTACATCTCAGTGGAGTTGGGTTGAGACGACTGTGGGCGGAGTGTACCTCCGACTACATCGAGTTGCCGTCAGTCGATACGAGGAAAAAGTCAGTGGTTGTATTTGACTAATGTTTTGTTAAAAAGTGTGGATTTCAGCAAACAAAGAAAGGAACACAGCTACAGAGGACAAACATAGGTACACGGTAAGGGTTTAAGAATTTAAAAACATTTCAAGTAGGGGAGAGTGGGGTAAGTTCAGACATTTTTTACATTCAGAATCACTCCGTCAATGGAAATATAGTATTCTTTCTAAAAAATATATTTACATATATGGGGCTCCCGAGTGGTGCAGCGGTCTAAGGCACTGCATCTCAGTGCTAGAGGTGTCATTACAGACCCTGGTTTGATTCCAGGCTGTATCACAACCGGCTGTGATTGGGAGTCCCGTAGGGTGGCGCACAATTGGCATAGCATCGTTAGGGTTTGGCCAGGGTAGGCCGTCATTTTAAATAAGAACAGACTTGCCTAGTTAAATAAAATAAATATATATATATTTCAGGATGTTGTGTATCCCTGGAAATAATCAGAATTAATGTAAACATTACCGTTTTGAAAACAGCTTGTCCCAAATAAGTGATCTCTTGGCACAATTTACCACAGGGTAAGTTAAGCCACCTTGCATTACCCCTTGGTAGAACACCCTTACATTTTCTCAACTTACCATTGGCTCAACTTATCCCATGGCCATTGGATCTACTAACCTAACCCCAAACATTTTTACTATATTAGCCCACACAGCTACAAGGATGCACTTTCATGCTAGGTTTAGGATCTCATATTGTAGCTTATAGAGACCCCAACTGATGTATAGAACACTCTTTCAATTATCTACTTTGGTTTACTTTAGAAAGAAGCCTCATGAAACCATTAACACAAATTCATTTGACTTGGTGAAAATCTGCTTTTTGGACCTAACATGCTGACCACTTTTCTTCCTTCACAGACATCATGAAATGATGACCTCCCACTGGGCACACACTGGTTGAATCAATGTTGTTTCCACATCATTTCAATTAAATTACTTTGAACAAACTTGGAATAGACGTTGAATTGACATCTGTGCCCCATGTGCTCTTCCTAAATATTTGTGTATGGCTTCATAGAAACAACCTACTGGGCACAAACTGGTTGAATCAACGTTGTTTCAATGTAATTTGTCAATGTATTGTGATGTGGAATTTACGTGGAAAATACATTGGATTTCAAAAAAGTCATCAATTGTTGTTTTGAGGGGCAAATTTCAACCACAGGATTGTCATCATGGTAACCAAATTTCAACATAATAAAAAAAATGTACCTTTAGAACAATCTTCAATGTTATATCCACTAGCAGACAAAAACAACTGTAGGCTGGGCAGCACCTCCTACTGACGAATTGATCTATCTAGAGCTACCCTTTGGTCTCCCATCAAGGGTTCTAACCAATCCCAGCCCTGCTTAGCTATGATATTGTCACTGACTAATACCAATGTGCTATCTTCAGAATGATTGTTAATTAAGCAGTCTCCACTTAAAAACTAGATAGATTCACTGTTGCTATCAAAGTCATTCCATAGGGTAGGTTTAACAGAGCAAATGAAATGTGACCATACTTTATCACTCATATACTGTCTCATCAATGATGCTATTTAGGCCTATATCGCATTTGTAAAGTCACCAACAGCTCTTGTTTCAATTCAACCCAGAATTTAAAAAAAAATATAGACGACAAAAGATGTAAGGATATTTAGTGATATTGAATTGTGTTTGGTTGTCAACACAACCAAATGTCAATTTTTTTAGGAGATGTATCTCTTGCTTGTATTGTTCCATCTGTGCCATGGACTTAGTCTGGCTTTGAGTCTAGTTTGTCTACAAATTAATAATTGTTTTGTTGGAATCACATCTCCATCTCAACCAACAATCTAAGTATATGAATAGGACCAAATCAAATCACACTATATATACAGTGTGTGCAAATGAGGTAAGATAAGGGAGGTAAGGCAATAAAATAGGCCATAGTGGCGAGGTAATTATGATATAGCAATTAAACACTGGAGTGATAGATGTGAAGAAGATGAATGTGCAAGTAGAGATACTGGGGTGCAAAGGAGCAAAATAAATAAATACAGTATGGGGATGAGGTAGTTGGATGGGCTGTTTACAGATGGACTATGTATGGGCTGTTTACAGATGGACTATGTACAGGTGCAATGATCTGTGAGCTGCTCTGACAGCTGGTGCTTAAAGTTAGTGAGGGAGTTAAGAGTCTCCAGCTTCGGCGATTTTTGCAGTTCGTTCCAGTCATTGGCAGCAGAGAACTGGAAGGAAAGGCGGCCAAAGGAGGAATTAGCTTTGGGGGTGACCAGTGAAATATACCTGCTGGAGCGCGTGCTGCGGGTGGGTGCTGCTATGGTGACCAGTGAACTGAGATAAGGCGGGGCTTTACCTAGCAAAGACTTGTAGATGACCTGGAGCCAGGGGTGGGTAGTAGATGGAGCTTTGGTGACAAAACGGATGGCAATGTGATAGACTGCATCCAATTTGTTGAGTAGAGTGTTAGAGGCATGTGGACATGAAGATAGGGTTGTGGTTGAGGGTTAGAGTTGAACTGGCACGTGGACATGAATTTAGGGTTGTGGCTGAGGGTTAGATTTGAACTGGCATGTGGACATGAAGTTAGGGTTGTGGCTGAGGTTTAGAGTCCACATCCCAGTGCAACCCTAACTCTAACTTCAACCCTAACTTTAACTTTAACCCTTGCTTCATGTCCAGATCTCAGTTCAAGCCTAACCTTAGCCTCAACCAACTCTAACCCAGTATTCAAGTTATCAGGAAGTAAGATATAGTCTTTCTCAATGACAGCAGTGTTCGCTACAGTTTCTATGCAAGGTGCAGTATGTAGTATTATAGCACCACCACCTGCTGTTTGAGAGCAATGGCACATACAAGATTACAGAGAACACATCTAGTTGGATTTCATCTGAAAGAACCTTCTATTGCATACTTCCTTTCAACCAATAGAGGGCAGCATGGTCTAAAACATCACTGAATTGTATCTAGTGGATCACGATGATGAGGCAGTGATTTATATATACGTCCTTGTGGCGAAGTTTAACCAAAAATGTTGTATTGTGCAATAATTTTTTGTGGAGATTTGTTTTGCAGAAATGCCTACCTGATAAATTACCTGATGGCAAGGTCTTCTTTTTTTTATTTCCAATTTTATCATTTTAATAATTTAAATGTAAAAAAATTAGCAATACACAATTGATTGGATTCATATAGCTCTTTTAGAGATGCTTAAAGTGATTTACGCATGGGGGAAACTCACCTTATCTACTGCCACTGCCAAAAAAGTAGCACATAACTGGGTGATGCCACAGCAGCCATTTTGTTTCAGAAAGCTCACCAACACATCAGCTATCACAGAGGTAAGGAAAGCCACATCTTCACCCATGACATAAAGAACTTAGAATGCTGTTGCAGTTATGTCATAGCATGTGTGGCAGTTTTATTTTAGAACTGACAGATTTTGCCCCACCTCACCAATCGCTTCTCCACACACAGAATTAATCTGGATTTGATTGGTGGAAGATTGCAGCACTTGATGCAAAGCCAACCGCATGACATTACATAAAGGTTTTTTCTATCTCTCTTCATTAGAAGTTAATCTGCACTAACCAACTGTCAACTGATGATGATGGTTCAGTTAAATATGACAGTGTGAGTATGGCATAATACAGTCCCATACAATACACTGAGTGTACAAAACATTAAGAACGCCTTCCTAATATTGAGGTGCACCCCCTTTTGCCCTCAGAACAGCTTCAATTTGTCGGGGCATAGACTCTACAAGGTGTCGAAAGCGTTCCACAGGGATGCTGACCCATGTTGACTCCAATGCTTCCCACAGTTGTGTCAAGTTGGCTGGATGTCCTTTGGATGGTGGACCGTTCTTGATACACACGGGAAATTGTTGAGCGTGAAAAACCCAGCAGCATTGCAGTTCTTGACACCAACCGGTGCGCCTGGCACCTACTACCATACCCCGTTTAAAGGGACTTATATTTTGTCTTGCCCATTCACCCTCTGAATGGCACACATACACAATCCATGTCTCAAGGCTTAAAAATCTTTCTTTAACCTGTCTCCTCCCCTTCATCTACACTGATTTGAAGTGGATTTAACAAGTGACATCAATAAGGAATAATAGCTTTCACCCGGACTCACATGGTCAGTCTATGACATGGAAAGAGCAGGTGTTCATAATGTTTTGTGCACTCAGATGATCTACTGGATTCCCTCTGGAAAACCACCATAATGGTTCTATGAGTATCATATCAGCTAAGCTATTGAACATATATCTGATTATTAACCTTTGGAGTAGAGGGAATTTGTGATAGATTGCCATGGAGGGTAGTGGCACTGGGCATCCCTGGACCCACCTCACCCTCTGTGACTGAGTTACTATGAGGGGGACAGACAGCAGTCAGCTGATGGGACAACAATAGACAACAACCTGCTCATCTATACACAGGTTACATAATGTAACATGCATCACTGTAACCTAGCAGGCAACTATTCTTTCTCTGAAGACAGAGGACAGAGGGTCAAACTGTGTTGCAGTTCGATGACAGCAATGTCATTTTTCTGCTGAATGTCTCAGCCAAGACCCCTGACATCTATGATGTTCAGTATGTCAACTACCGGGCCTTGCTTGACTGGTCAATGCTAGGTCAGATATATCCTGCTGAAAGGGATACTACTGACTTTTTCCACGTTTTGTTGTGTTACAGCCTGAATTAAAAATGGATTAAATTGAGATTTTGTGTTACTGGCCTCTACACAATGCCATAGAATTTCGCAATGGAATTATTTATACATTTATAAAAAATTCAAAGCTGAAATGTCTAGAGTCAATAAGTATTCAACTCCTTTGTTATGGCAAGCCTAAGTAAAAATGTGCTTAACAAGTAAACATAATACGTTGCATGGACTTACTCTGTGTGCAATAATAGTGTTAAACATTATTTTTAAATGACTACCCCATCTCTATACCCCACACATACAATTATCAGTTGAGCAGTGAATTTCAAGCCAGTCACTACAAAGATACAAGCGTCCTTCCTAACTCAGTTGCCGGAGAGGAAGTAAATCGCTTAGGGATTTCACCATGAGGCCAATGGTGATTTTAAAACAGTTATAGAGTTTCATGGCTGTGATAGGAGATACCTGAGGATGGAACAACAACATTGTAGTTACTCCACAATACTAACATACTGTACTGTACATGACATTGTGAAAAGAAGAAAGCCTGTAGAGAATACACATTTTCCAAAACATGCATCCTGTTTGCAATAAGGCAGTAAAGTAATACTGCAAAAAATATGGCATGAAACTTTTTGGCCTGAATACAAAGCATTATATTTGGGGCAAATCCAACATAACACATCACTGAGTATCACTCTTCACATTTTCAAGCATGCTGGTGGCTGCATCATGTTATGGGTATGCTAGTCATCGGCAAGGACTAAGGAGAATCCTAGAGGAAAACTTGGTTCAGTATGCTTTCCAACAGACACTGGGAGACAAATTCACCTTTCAGCAGGACAATTACAAAAACACAAGGCCAAATATACATTGCCTACCAAGACGACATTGAATGTTCCTAAGTGGCCTAGTTATAGTTTTGAAAATCTATGGCAAGACTTGAAAATGGTTCTAGCAATGATCAACAACCAACTAGACAGAGCTGGAATCATTTTTTAAAAGAATAATGGGCAAATCCAGGTTTGCAAAGCTCTTAGAGACTTGCTCAGAAAGACTCAAAGCTGTAATCGCGGATTCTAACATGTATTGAATCAGGGTATATTAGTGTTTTATTTTCTATAATATATATATTTTTTAAATAGCTTTTTTCTTTGACCATGACATTATATAGTATTTTGTGGTTTTCTTTGACAAAAAATATTAATAAAATCCCTTTTAATCCCACTTCGTAACACAACAAAATGTGGAAAAAGTCATGGGCTGTGAATAATGTCTGAAGGCAATGTATAAGCAACTGTACTGTAGCTCCTCCACAGGAGGTTGGTGACACTGTAATTGGGGAGAACAGGCTCGTGGTAATGACTGGAGTGGCATTGGGGAATGGTGTCAAATACATCAAATACATGGTTTCCAGGTGTTTGAAGCCATTCGCTCCATTCCGGCCATTATTATGAGCCGTTCTCCCCTCAGCAGCCTCCTGTGAGCTCCACTATGTTGTAATGATATGCTGTAATATATAGGCACATATGGCAGCAGTGTGCTGTGTAGGTGGTGGCAGCTTAGACGTTCTCACTGAGGCTAATTTCATTAGATTTGTTTGGGGATTTAAATGTTCAATGAATGCGCTCCAAAATATATATATAATACGGATCGACGGATGTACGTCCCATGGGAAGATTGTCTCCGATATAAATTATTCTTAGAAGTTAAGATTTCCAGTAATAATATCTCATAGTCCTTAGTCCTGAGTAACGCTGTCTCATCCATAAGGAAACAATATCATAATCCAGCCAGGGTTGCAAAATTCCAGTAACTTTCCCCAAATTCCCAGGGTTTACAGAAATCTTGGTTGGAGAATTCTGGATTTCCTGCATATCACCTCCTGATTCAGGGAATCTTCTAACTGGGATTTTTGGAAAACCTGGGAATTTTGGGAAAATTACCGTAACTACCTCCAGCATTTAAAAGAAAATGTTTCTTAGACTGACAACAGGCAAACACATCTGTATGGTCATGAATTATTCTCAAACACTTTTACTGCAAACTTGCTTTTAGTTTAAAGCCTTTATTTATAAAATCTGCTCCAAAAAGGATACATTCTTAATATTTGATGCAACAATAATCAGCCGTAGTTGTGCAGCTTGTGGACAAGGTTTGCATTGGTTAAGCATTTGTCCAACATGCTGACATATCTACAGCGGCAATATGGATGCAAGAGCTTCGTGCGTTCTGATGAGTGACATCACAGCTAGTAAATCCAGCTCATGCTTGTGGCTACCTACTTACTACATATAGTACCATGTTTACTAATATATTGGTTGGCTAGAATACTGGATAGAAAACTTGCACAAAGCGATATGTAGTCACTCGTAATCCAAACAGTCAATCAAACAAACAAACAGGAAAAATATAGCTGTGGCGTGAAACCACAGCCATAAAAAAAACAGTTCACTTAAGGCTGTTCAAGTTCATTACATCACTGATAATGCTTCATGATAGTTCACATAAGCATTCATAAATGGTATCCATCCTCACATAATTTCTGTGACCACTGACCTCATAAGAAATTCGGGAACTGCAGCCACTGAAAAATCTATCCAGCCTCATTGTTTTTAACATCTTAAGGTATAATGGAATATGAGTCTATCAGTGCACTAAAAAGTAATTATGTAAGTAAAGTGAAAGGCCAAAAATGAATGAATAAATAAACATAAATAAATAGGTTAATAATGAATAAATAATGAAATACTGTATCTATGTGAATCTTTTTCATGATAATTCCATCTTGTATTATGTCGGTTTACATTTTTGTGTGGTTTTCTCAATCATTATCAACTGTTAAAAATAATAACACTTGGTGCATTTCTAGAAGACATAAGTCTGTGGCTGTGTTTCAATGTGCTCATTAGCAATTGGTGCCTGCACTCACTCTGATCTGTCAAATAAACATGGTTTAGAGGTCAAACCCTCGCATTATAGAGCAAGCGTTCTGTTTTCTGGTTAAAGAGGCAAGCTTGGGCAACACTTAGCCCGTAGTCCATTCCAGATGTACGTATACTGTCAGTATTACAGATATTGTTTCCCTGCTTTGACAGTACCATGAAGATAAAACAGCATTGATTCCAGAGATCAAATTGAAATAAATAGAAGAGCAGGTAGGTAGTCCATCGTAGTTTGTTGCTTGGACCTGCATGGTTGTGTAAATAGTTTCTATAGAGAAAGTAGGAAAGCTGTACAGTTGGTGAGGATAGTATGGTGTTATCCATCCAGAGATCTGGGAAATCCTTTGTGAGATCTGCCGTTATGCACCCAGGTGTTAAGATATCCTTCACAATGTGAAATATGGAGGTCATTACCACTTTGAGTCATTATCAGAATCCAATAGCTGTCCTGTTTTATCTGGTACAGTAAACACCAGTAGATTGTCTCTCTGCTGACTGTACCAGGGCCATCTGGGAAAGCCTCAGCAGTATGCAGACCAGTATATGAGGTTAAAGATAATGTAGGATCCTGGAAAGATCATGCGGGAGTAGGTGTCTATGGCGTGGGTGTTCTGCATGAGGCTGAAGCTGCGGAAGCGCGCTTTCTTCTTGGTTCCCGTGGACTCATTGTCCAGGGATAGGTGCACCACCATGTGCTCTTGCTTCTCTGGGGTGTCCTCGGGAGCGTCAGCCCTGGTGTATCCGGCCAGGCTGTTGGTGTCGGCCTCGCTGTAGGTCCCGTCGCCATCCACCATCCCGGTCCCGGTGTGGGACATGCCACAGGTGCAGGGGAGTGACTGTAGGGCAGAGAGAAAGAGATAAATAGAGAGAGGTGGGGGTTGAGGGGGAGAGAGCAAGAAAAATAGAGAGATCAGAGTAGGAAAAATGCTGAAAGGACTCAAAGTTCAGTGTGGTATGATGAGGATCCTTACCTGTTCTCTGGCTAGGCTCAGGGACTGGCGGGCAGGGGAGAGAAAGTGAGATTACATTTAAACAAATGTATGCACACATGACTAAATCGTTTTGGATAAAAGCATCTGCTGAAAGGCATATTTATTTATTAGAGAAAGAGAGAGAGAGATCAGAGTAGAACAAATGCTGAAAGGACATAAAAAACAGCAGTACAGTGTGGTATGATAGGATGGGGGCCCTTACCTGCTCTCTGGCCTTTTCCCTAAGCTTCCGATCTTTTCCGTCCCTCACCGTCGTCAAGTAGTTGACGGCGGCATATTCCAACACCGATAGGAACACAAACACAAAACTGACCCAGAGGTAAATGTCCACAGCTTTGATGTAGGAAACCCTGGGCATGGAGGCGTTGACTCCAGTGATGATGGTGGACATGGTGAGCACCGTGGTGATACCTGGAGCACAGTACAACACACAACATCTGTGTGAGCACAAGACTGAAGGAAGTATCCTCATATAGATATGAACCAACAAATCCACACTCTTAGAGAAAAGGATCTTCAAATGGTTCTCCAGAGGGACAGCTGTTTTATGTTTTAGGTTGAATGTTTTTTTCAAAGAGTGTAACTTACCTAGTGAGACCCTGGCCGGTACGGCCCGGCGGTCGATCCAAAAGGACACCCAGGACAACATGACCATCAGAGTGGCAGGGAAGTAGGTCTGCAGCAGGAAGAAGAAGATGTGGCGTCGCAGGGTGAAGTTGATGTACAGACGGTTGTACCAGCCTGGAGAGAAGAGGACAAAGACACGTGAGGAATCACCATAAATATGAAAATGGGTTATGTTTCTCTTAAGAACCTAAGAGCAGATGTATTTGTACAACAATGTACTGTATAGGGATGCAGTGAAATTGTCACATCCAAAAATCCATACAAACTGTTGTGCTACAATATATTCAAATGTTGACTATTAATATCCTGCAACATGGAGTCAATTTTTGTATAGTATGTGTGATTTGTATACAATACATATTATCATCAGACCCTAAAACCTGATTTGTGGATCTACCTGTGCTGCTGTAAAAAGCCAGTCTAGAGGTAGTGTGAAACTTCTGGATGAGGAACTGAGACAGAGAGATCCTGTCGTCCGTGCTCAGGGACTCATCCCCACTCTTCCAGTACAGCATGAGGTCCTCATCCGTGTAAGCATCTGGAGATAACAGACATGGATTTCAAATTCAAATCTGCCAGATTTTTTGTACCACCACACCAAATCCCTTTTTAAACACAGTGTGAGGCAGTAAGAGTCCCACTACTCACAGCTCTCTAGCTCTAATGTGCAGGTCTGTGAATCCAGAGGGAAACGACTGAAGTCCATGTTACAGGCAGCAGTAACCGTCACCCTGGGGATTTAAACACAACATACCCACGATGACGCAAACATAACACATCAACCTGCTACATCCTCTATGAGATTGGGTAAATGTCTGCTGGGAAAATTTGGATCAACTGAGTTCTGCGCTGCCATCATAGAAATGTCACTGTTGCATTTCTGAAGAACGTGGAGATTGACACAAAAGGAGTCTAGGAACAGCAGCAGCTTCCATCCTCACCTAAGGCTGTAGAGCACGTGTCCATCTGGGAACACCCTTAGCATGATGTTCTCTGTGGTGGTGTCGTGGATGAACGACCTCTTGGAGTGGACGAAGAACACATCAGGCACCCAGATCTTCTTGACCAGGCGCCCGTCGAACGTCATGCTCTTATTGGTTGTGCTGGGAAAGGACAGCCTCTCGTCTTTCCAGTAGTGCCTCAGATACAGGGTCATAGTGAAGTCCTGCAGTTCACCAAAACAAAAAGAGATTGCTTTTGGATTAACTTGTTGGTTGGTTGCAGCCTTGTATAAATCCTCTGAACCCTTTTCTGGACTGAGAGTTCTAGATTGAACCATTGTATATATTGGTATAGCCGCGGAAAGTAGGGGTGCTGAGGGTGCCCCATGAAAAATCTGAATAAAAAAAATATTACTAATAAAACATTAGTGCACTGGGCCTTTACTAGCCCTGTATTAACGGACTGATATAGCAGTCTGTAGCCGTCACAAAAAAAATAGCAGCACCCCCACCCCCAAACATCTTCCCGTGGCTATGTACAGTGCATTAGGAAAGCATTCAGACCCATTTACTTTTTCCACATTTTCTTACGTTAGACTTATTCTCAAATTTATTAAATTGTTTGTTTTTTCTCATCAATCTACAAACAATACCCAATAATGACAAAGCAAAAACAGGTTTGTAAACATTATTATTATTATTTTTAAACGGAATACATAAGTATTCAGGCCGTTCACTCAGTACTTTGTTGAAGCACCTTTGGCAGCGATTACAGCCTCTTCTTGGGCTTGACACTACAAGCTTGTCACACCTGTATTTGGGGAGTTTCTGCCAATCTTCTCTGCAGATCCTTTAAAATTCTGTCAGGTTGAATGGGAAGCGTTGCTGCACAGCTATTTTCAGGTCTCCAGAGATGTTCGATAGGGTTTAAGTCTGAGCTCTGGCTGGGCCACTCAAGGACATTCAGAGACTTGTCCCGAAGCCACTCCTGCGTTGTCTTGGCTGTGTGTTTAGGGTCATTGTCCTGTTGGAAGGTGAACCTTCGCCCCCAGTCTTAGGTCCGGAGCGCTCTGGAGCAGATTTTCATCAAGGATCTCTCTGTACTTTGCTCTGTTCATCTTTCCCTCGATCCTGACTAGTTTCCCAGTCCCTGCCGCTGAAAAACATCCCCACAGCATGATGCTCCCACCACCACGCTTCACCGTAAGGATGGTGCCAGGTTTCCTCCAGACGTGATGCTTGGCATTCAGGCCAGAGTTCAATCTTGGTTTTATCAGACCAGATAATCTTGTTTTTCATGGTCTTAGAGTCCTTTAGGTGCCATTTGGCAAACTCCAAGCGGGCTGTCATATGCCTTTTACTGAGGAGTGGCTTCTGTCTGGCCACTCTACCATAAAGGTCTGATTGGTGGAGTTCTGCAGAGCTGGTTGTCCTACCGGAAGGTTCTCCCATCGCCACAGTGGAACTCTGGAGCTCTGTCAGAGTGACCATCGGGTTCTTGGTCACCTCCCTGACCAAGGCCCTTCGCCCCCTGTTGCTCAGTTTGGCCGGGCGGCCAGCTAGAAGAGTCTTAGTGGTGACTCTAGAAGAGACTCTAGAAGAGTCTTAGTGGTTCCAAACTTCTTCCATTTAAGAATGATTGAGGCCACTGTGTTATTGGAGACCTTCAATGCTGCAGAAATTGTTTTGTACTCTTCTCCAGATCTGTGTCTCGACACAATCCTGTCTCGGAGCTCTACGGACAATTCCTTCGAGCTCATGGCTTGGTTTTTGCTCTGACATGCACTGTCAACTGTGAGCCCTTATATAGACAGGTGTGTGCCTTTCCAAATCATTTACAATCAGTTGGATTTACAACAGGTGGACTCCAATCAAGTTGAAGAAATGTCTCAAGGATGAACAATGGAAACTGGTTGCACCTGAGCTCAATTTTGATTCCGGGTCTGAACACTTATGTAAATAAGGTATTTCTGTTTTTTTCTTTTTAATACATTTGCACACATATCTAAAAACCTGAGTTTGCTTTGTCATTATGGGGTATGGTGTGTAGATTGATGAGGGGAAAAATAATTTGATCAAATTTAGAATAAGGCTACAACAAAATGTGAAAAAAGTCAAGGGGTCTGAATACTTTCCAAATGAACTGTATATTGGGATTACCAGGGTCTCACCCTGTCCCTGGATTACAGCGTAGGTTTATGATCAGACATATGTTCTCAGTATAAGTAGGGAACATATTATGTAATATGTCCAGAGAGGGCCGTCAGAGTTGACATTAATGATGATGAGACGCATACAGTAATGACAGCTTTGGGTTAGAGGTTGCATTGGTCACACATATCCCTTTCCTCCCTATCTGCTCATTGATCTGTATCTGTTAATAGGCAAACGGATCTATTTTATGTCCGACTACACCACTTTATCTACCACAGCAGATCATCCTCTTTTCAATTCACCTCGCAGCATTACATAATCATATCATTGGTGTTGTTCCATTTTTTTCCCAAGGATGTGAGTTTTAGAATAAGAAAAACATGTTTCCCAAGAGGTGGTCTTGCGTTTGTTATTGTATCTCTATTTCCTTCTATGTAGTACAAACTATGTCCCACCCATACATACTGTAGTCTGATAAAACAACGATGACCCCACCCCCCATGCTATCTGTTTTATTGATAAATCCTCTTGGTGTGTCCTGTCTTCATGCATCTGCACTCATCACACCTGTTTTAAGAGACTCAAACTCATATAGATCTGAAATAATGACTTAAAATAATAATGACAACAACGAAAAAACCAGTGCCCACTTCAGTACCTTTGTCATTACATAGAATGCGTGTAGAACAGCAAATGTAGACACATTTAACAAATATAGACCACTGTAACATTGCATAATGATAATGGCATGGCTGATAAGTCTGACTGAACACACTTGTCCTCCATCATTCTTACATTATATCATTAAGGAAAGTCATTGTTTGAAAGCAATAATTTGTCCTGTCTATTTTCAAACAATTATATACAAATACTGAGATCTGAATGAAATGTAATCCTTGGTTATCCTCCCACACAGAGGCTTACAGAACATCAGGACTGCTGTTTGGACTCCAATTTGCAGCTTAGAAAAGAAGTTCCATTTAATTATATTACTGTGGTGGAACATGCGCATGGTCTTTCGTTTGAACATAAAACATAATTTCTAGCACTGTGCTTCTATTATCCATTTTCATTATCCGTCTGTGAATAAGAGATTAATGAGCATGACAAATATAGTGGATTATAGCGTATCAGCTGCAAAACACCTGTTGGCAGATTGTGAATGACCCATTCATTTTCAGGGGTTCAATTTGTTGTAGGAGTGGCTAGCATCTCTACCCATTGCATCCAATAGTTGATTAATTTAAACATTATCACAATGACCACTTCAAATGTTCCACTGACCTGTGATAAGTTATTAACATTGACTTCATTGAAATGTTAAAATGTCAATGTTTGTTTATCAATTCACTTACCATGTCCACTTCTGATATACTGTCCAAACTCTCCACCTGAACATCCACTCCCACAGGGACAGCAGGGCCTGCAAAACAACAGTCACAAGAATGAGATTATTTTTGTTTATCAGTGTACTCATATTCATCAGACAAGGTTTCAGGTGAAAACACAGGTTCCCTTTGCGAGTTGACATAAATGGTTTAAGGTGAGTTAGTGTGAAAGCGTATCACAGAGACATCAGATATCAAACATAAAAACGCAACTTTCTCTTGATATACACTGAGTATACCAAACATTAGGAACCCCTTCCTAATATTGAGTTGCACCCCTCCCCCTTTTGACCTCAGAACAGCCACAATTTGTCAGGACATGGACTCTACAAGGTATTGAAAGCATTATACAGGGATGATGACCCATGTTGACTCCAATGCTTCCCACAGTTGTGTCAAGTTGGCTAGATGCCCGTTGGGTGGTAGACCATTCTTGATACACACGTGAAACTGTTGAGCGTGAAAAACCCAGCAGCATTGCAGTTCTTGACACAATCCGGTGCGCCTGGCACCTACTACCATACCCTGTTCATAGGCACTTAAATATTTTGTCTTGCCCATTCACCCTCTGAATGGCACACATACACAATCCATGTCTCAATTGTCTCAAGTCTTAAAAATCCTTCTTTAACCTGTCTCCTCCTCTTCATCTACACTGATTGAAGCGGATTTAACAAGTGACATCAATAGCTTTCACCTGGATTCACCTTGTCAGTCTATGTCATGGAAAGAGCAGGTGTTCTTAATGTTTGTACACTCAGTGTATGGTATGCAGTGAAAATGCATGTGAACCCCTGCACAGTTTTCACATTTTGTTGTGTTAGAGTCTGACATGTTCACACTTTCAATTGTAACCCTGGGAAGTAAGTTGTGTAGATCAGTAGAAAAATGTAAATACATTAAAAGTGTCAACATTTCAGACTCTAACACCACAAAATGTGGAAACTTTTTTACTGCATTGTATTAGTGTAGGTAAAAAAATCCTTTGTCTGAGTTTAGGTCTTAACTTGGAGCTCATGGGATTTCCATATCTTCTACATACAGTACTTCTTCCTCGTTATCGCTGGTATCCTTTTCCTTTGATCAGCACCACAATCCCAGCCTCCAATTTGGAAGACTCCAATTATTACTACACGATAATACAGCTACAGATAATCTACAGCTAATATCAAAAACCGTTTGAGGGCAAACCCACACACTCATATTTTCAAATATTCATTTGATTGCAGTGGATGAGTCATGAGTGATAGATTTGTGTTAGGTGTGTGGTTTTGCGAGTATATGGACTCAAAATGGTGCCAGAGGGGATGGCTGCCGTTTTCAGCACTCCTGACCAATTGTGCTATTTTGTGTGTTTTTGTTGCGTTGTTTTGAACTTTTTTTGTACATAATGTTACTGCCATCGTTTCCTATGACCGAAAATAGCTTCTGGACATCAGAACAGTGATTACTCACCTCGATCTGGACGAGGATTTTTTTCATTAATGAGTAGGACGCAAAGGATATACTGCTCTTCCCAGACTAGGCCCAAATCCCCGTCATTCGTAAGAAGAGGAGATGCCGCTACAGAGGTTGGCGAGTCGGATGCCTGGCGAGACTGTGTCGACGAGTGGATAATCCGCATTTACCCCCTCAGTTCTACTGGCGAACTTGCTATCACTGGAGAATAAACTTGATGAGCTCTGTTCGAGACTATCCTATTAACAGGACATTAAAAACAGTAATATCCTATGTTTCACGAGTCGTGGCTGAATAAGGACATGGATAATATACAGTTAGCTCAGTTTTCTGTGCATCGGCAAGACTGAACATCAGCCTCCGGTAAGATTGGGGGTGGGGTGTGTCTCTTTGTCAACAACAGCTGTTGTGCGATATCTAATATTATGGAAGTCTAAAGGTTTTGCTCGCCTGAGTTAGAGTACCTCATTATAAGCTGTAGATCACACTATTTACCAAGAGAGTTTTCATCTATATTCTTCGTACAGTATTAGAAAAAAGGGTTACAAAAGGGTTATTCGGCTGTCCCCAAAGATAAACCTTTTTGGTTCCAGGAAAAACGCGTTTTGGTTCCAGGTAGAACCCTTTGGGGTTCCATTTAGAACCCTCTGTGGAAATGGTTCTACCTGGAACCCAAAATGGTTCTACCTGGAACCAAAAGGGTTCTTCAAAGGGTTTTCCTATGGGGACAGCCAAATAACCTTTAAGGTTCCAGATGGCAATTTGTTTTCTAAGAGTGTAGCTGTCTATCTACCACCACAAACCGATGGTGGCATTAAGACCGCACTTAACAAGCTGTATAAGGCCATAAGCAAACAAAAAAGTGCTCATCCAGAGGCGACGCTCCTAGTGGCCTGGGACTTTAATGCAGGAAAACTAGGGGGGGAAAAAAAAGATAACTTTTACTCCATACACAGAGACACGTACAAAGCTCTCCCTCACCCTCCATTTGGCAAATCTGACCATAACTCTATCCTCCTGATTCCTGCTTACAAGCAAAAATCCATTTGCCCTCTATTTGGCAAATCTGACCATAACTCTATCCTCCTGATTCCTGCTTACAAGCAAAAAAGTACCAGTGATGCGCTCAATACGGAAGTGGTCCGATGAAGCGGATGCTAAGCTACAGGTCTGTTTCGCTAGCACAGACTGGAATATGTTCCGGGAATCATCCGATGCCATTGAGGAGTATACCACCGGCTTCAATAATAAGTGACCACAGTGACCGTACGTACATATTCCAAACAGAAGCCATGGATTACAGGCAACAGCCACACTGAGCAAAAGGCTAGAGCTTCCGCTTCAAGGAGTGGGACACTAATCCGGACACGCTATGTCGAAATCCCGCTACGCCCTATGACGAACCATCAAACAGAAAACGCATCAATACAGGACTAAGATTGAGTCCTGCTACACCGGCTCTGACGCTCATCGGATATGGCATGGCTTGCAAACTATCACGGATTACAAAGGGAAACCCAGCTTCGAGCTGCCCAGTGACATGAGTCTACCAGGGGAGCTAAATGCCTTCTATGCTCGCTTTGAGGGAACCAACACTGAACCATGCATGAGAACACCAGCTGTTCCAGACAACTGTGTGATCACACTCTTTGTAGCCAATGTGAGTAAGACCTTTAAATAGGGTAACATTCACAAGGCTGCAGTGCCAGATGGATTATCAGGACGTGTACTCGGAGCATGCGCTGACCAGCTGGAAAGTGTCTTCACTGACATGTTCAACCTCTCCCTGACCCAGTCTCTAATACCTACATGTTTCAAGAAGACCACCATAGTCCCTGTGCGCAAAAACGCCAAATACCAACACGAGAATGCTGTTCATCGACTACAGCTCAGTGTTCAACACCATATTGCCCTCTATACAGCTGCACCATCAAGAGCATCCTGACTGGTTGCATCACCGCTTGGTATGGCAACTGCTCAGCATCTGACCGCAAGGTGTATTGCGTACGGCCCAATACATCACTGGGGCCGAGCTCCCTGACATCCAGGACCTCTATACCAGGGGGTGTCAGTGGAAGGCCCTAAAAATTGCCATTGTCAAATTTACATTGACTCCCTTATTTTATTCTTATCTATTCCTATTTCCTATTCTCTTGCACAGGCTCGATGTACACTCACTAGACTCTAACCACACACTCACACATACTACACTGACACTCCAACACACACACAAAACACACACACACACACACACATGCATATTGACGCAACACACACACACACACTTTCACATTCCTTCACACTCTTCACATACGCTGCTGCTAATTTCTGTTTATTATCTATGCATAGTCACATTACCACTACCTACATGTACATATTACCTCAATTACCTGGACTAACCTGTACCCCTGTACATTGACTCGGTACCCCTTGTATATAGCCTTGTTATTGTTATTTCTATTGTGTTACTATTTTTTCTTTAGTTTACTTAGCACATTTTGTTTATTCACTTTTTTTTAAACTCTGCATTGTTGGTTAAGAGCTCGTAAGCATTTCACGGTAAGGTCTACCTACACCTGTTGTATTCGGCACATGTGACAAATAACATTTGATTTGGTTTGTGCTTTGTGCTGTGGTGGAGATCTTTGTGGGCTATACTCGGCCTTGTCTCAGGATTGTAAGTTGGTGGTTGAAGATATCCCTCTAGTGGTGTGGGGGCTGTGCTTTGGCAAAGTGGGTGGGGTTATATCCTTCCTGTTTGGCTCTGTCCGGGGGTATCATCGGATGGGGCCACAGTGTCTCCTGACCCCTCCTGTCTCAGCCTCCAGTATTTATGCTGCAGTAGTTTATGTGTCGGGGGGCTAGGGTCAGTTGGTTATATCTGGAGTACTTCTGTCTTATCCGGTGTCCTGTGTGAATTTAAGTATGCTCTCTCTAAGTCTCTCCTTCTCTCTTTCTTTCTCTCTCTCGGAGGACCTGAGCCCTAGGACCATGCGTCAGGACTACCGGGCATGATGACTCCTTGCTGTCCCCAGTCCACCTGGCCTTGCTGCTGTTCTAGTTTCAACTGTTCTGCCTGCGGCTATGGAACCCTGACCTGTCCACCGGACGTGTTACCTGTCCCAGACCTGCTGTTTTCAACTCTCTAGAGACCGCAGGAGCGGTAGAGATACTCTTAATGATCGGCTATGAAAAGCCAACTGACATTTACTCCTGAGGTGCTGACTTGCTACACCCTACTGTGATTATTATTATTTGACCATGCTGGTCATTTATGAACATTTGAACATCTTGGCCATGTTCTGTTATAATCTCCACCCGGCACAGCCAGAAGAGGACTGGCCACCCCTCATAGCCTGGTTCCTCTCTAGGTTTCTTCCTAGGTTTTGGCCTTTCTAGGGAGTTTTTCCTAGCCACCGTGCTTCTACACCTGCATTGCTTGCTGTTTGGGGTTTTAGGCTGGATTTTTGTACAGCACTTCGAGATATTAGCTGATGTACGAAGGGCTATATAAAATAAACTTGATTTGATTTGACTTGATTTGATTTGAGAATTTCTCCAAATAAAGTAATATTTATTTAAACAGCACATAGATCCTATAAATCAGTTCTCTATGCAATTATATAGCACACAGTTTCATCTAACCCATGTTAAAGGTTCACATAAGAAGCACAAGTAACGCAGAATACATACAGTTGAAGTCGGATGTTTACATACACTTAGGTTGGAAACTTCTTAGGGATAGGGGGCAGTATTCAGAAGTTCGGATGACTGAGGTGTCCAAAGTAAACTGCCTGTTACTCAGGCCCAGAAGCTAGGATATGCATATAATTGGTAGTATTGGATAGATAACACTCTGAAGTTTCTAAAACGGTTAAAATAATGTCTGTGAATATAACAGAACTGATATGGCAGGCGAAAACCCGAGGAGAATCCATCCGGAATTTATTTTTGAGGTGACCACCCATTGAAATGCCTGTCTATGGGAAAATCAAAGGAAATCCTCCCAGATTGCAGTTCCTATGGCTTCCACTAGATGTCAACAGTCTTTAGAAAGGGTTTCAGGCTTGTTTTTTGAAAAATTAGCTAGAATTTGTAGTTTTTCAAGGTGGTTCTCATTTTGACTGTAGTCTGGTCGCGCGCGTGGATGAGGGCGCACACTTCGTTATTTATCTCCGGTATTGAACACACTATTCTCCATCTTACATTGTATCGTTTATTTACATATTAGGGTACCTGAGGATTGATTAGAAACGTTGTTTGACTTGTTTGGACAAAGTTTATTGGTAACTTTTGGGATTCCTTTGTATGCATTTTGAATGAGGGGAACAGGTGGATTAATGAATCAAGCGCGCCAACTAAACTGACTTTTTGGGGATATAAAGAAAGACTTTATCGAACAAAACGACCATTTGTTATGTAGCTCGTATCCTTGGGATTGCAAACAGAGGAAGATCTTCAAAGGTAAGTGATTTATTTTATCGCTATTTCTGACTTTTGTGACGCCTCTGCTGGTTTGGAAAATGTTTTTAATGCTTTTGTACGCGGGGCGCTGTCCTCAGATAATCGCATGTTATGCTTTCGCCGTAAAGCCTTTTTGAAATGCCCTGAACTAGCGGGGGATGTTCAACCTCTCCCTGACCCAGTCTCTAATACCTACATGTTTCAAGAAGACCACCATAGTCCCTGTGCTCAAAAACGCCAAATACCAACACGAGAATGCTGTTCATCGACTACAGCTCAGTGTTCAACACCATATTGCCCTCTATACAGCTGCACCATCAAGAGCATCCTGACTGGTTGCATCACCGCTTGGTATGGCAACTGCTCAGCATCTGACCGCAAGGTGTATTGCGTACGGCCCAATACATCACTGGGGCCGAGCTCCCTGACATCCAGGACCTCTATACCAGGGGGTGTCAGTGGAAGGCCCTAAAAATTGCCATTGTCAAATTTACATTGACTCCCTTATTTTATTCTTATCTATTCCTATTTCCTATTCTCTTGCACAGGCTCGATGTACACTCACTAGACTCTAACCACACACTCACACATACTACACTGACACTCCAACACACACACAAAACACACACACACACACACACATGCATATTGACGCAACACACACACACACACTTTCACATTCCTTCACACTCTTCACATACGCTGCTGCTAATTTCTGTTTATTATCTATGCATAGTCACATTACCACTACCTACATGTACATATTACCTCAATTACCTGGACTAACCTGTACCCCTGTACATTGACTCGGTACCCCTTGTATATAGCCTTGTTATTGTTATTTCTATTGTGTTACTATTTTTTCTTTAGTTTACTTAGCACATTTTGTTTATTCACTTTTTTTTTAACTCTGCATTGTTGGTTAAGAGCTCGTAAGCATTTCACGGTAAGGTCTACCTACACCTGTTGTATTCGGCACATGTGACAAATAACATTTGATTTGGTTTGTGCTTTGTGCTGTGGTGGAGATCTTTGTGGGCTATACTCGGCCTTGTCTCAGGATTGTAAGTTGGTGGTTGAAGATATCCCTCTAGTGGTGTGGGGGCTGTGCTTTGGCAAAGTGGGTGGGGTTATATCCTTCCTGTTTGGCTCTGTCCGGGGGTATCATCGGATGGGGCCACAGTGTCTCCTGACCCCTCCTGTCTCAGCCTCCAGTATTTATGCTGCAGTAGTTTATGTGTCGGGGGGCTAGGGTCAGTTGGTTATATCTGGAGTACTTCTGTCTTATCCGGTGTCCTGTGTGAATTTAAGTATGCTCTCTCTAAGTCTCTCCTTCTCTCTTTCTTTCTCTCTCTCGGAGGACCTGAGCCCTAGGACCATGCGTCAGGACTACCGGGCATGATGACTCCTTGCTGTCCCAGTCCACCTGGCCTTGCTGCTGTTCTAGTTTCAACTGTTCTGCCTGCGGCTATGGAACCCTGACCTGTCCACCGGACGTGTTACCTGTCCCAGACCTGCTGTTTTCAACTCTCTAGAGACCGCAGGAGCGGTAGAGATACTCTTAATGATCGGCTATGAAAAGCCAACTGACATTTACTCCTGAGGTGCTGACTTGCTACACCCTACTGTGATTATTATTATTTGACCATGCTGGTCATTTATGAACATTTGAACATCTTGGCCATGTTCTGTTATAATCTCCACCCGGCACAGCCAGAAGAGGACTGGCCACCCCTCATAGCCTGGTTCCTCTCTAGGTTTCTTCCTAGGTTTTGGCCTTTCTAGGGAGTTTTTCCTAGCCACCGTGCTTCTACACCTGCATTGCTTGCTGTTTGGGGTTTTAGGCTGGATTTTTGTACAGCACTTCGAGATATTAGCTGATGTACGAAGGGCTATATAAAATAAACTTGATTTGATTTGACTTGATTTGATTTGAGAATTTCTCCAAATAAAGTAATATTTATTTAAACAGCACATAGATCCTATAAATCAGTTCTCTATGCAATTATATAGCACACAGTTTCATCTAACCCATGTTAAAGGTTCACATAAGAAGCACAAGTAACGCAGAATACATACAGTTGAAGTCGGATGTTTACATACACTTAGGTTGGAAACTTCTTAGGGATAGGGGGCAGTATTCAGAAGTTCGGATGACTGAGGTGTCCAAAGTAAACTGCCTGTTACTCAGGCCCAGAAGCTAGGATATGCATATAATTGGTAGTATTGGATAGATAACACTCTGAAGTTTCTAAAACGGTTAAAATAATGTCTGTGAATATAACAGAACTGATATGGCAGGCGAAAACCCGAGGAGAATCCATCCGGAATTTATTTTTGAGGTGACCACCCATTGAAATGCCTGTCTATGGGAAAATCAAAGGAAATCCTCCCAGATTGCAGTTCCTATGGCTTCCACTAGATGTCAACAGTCTTTAGAAAGGGTTTCAGGCTTGTTTTTTGAAAAATTAGCTAGAATTTGTAGTTTTTCAAGGTGGTTCTCATTTTGACTGTAGTCTGGTCGCGCGCGTGGATGAGGGCGCACACTTCGTTATTTATCTCCGGTATTGAACACACTATTCTCCATCTTACATTGTATCGTTTATTTACATATTAGGGTACCTGAGGATTGATTAGAAACGTTGTTTGACTTGTTTGGACAAAGTTTATTGGTAACTTTTGGGATTCCTTTGTATGCATTTTGAATGAGGGGAACAGGTGGATTAATGAATCAAGCGCGCCAACTAAACTGACTTTTTGGGGATATAAAGAAAGACTTTATCGAACAAAACGACCATTTGTTATGTAGCTCGTATCCTTGGGATTGCAAACAGAGGAAGATCTTCAAAGGTAAGTGATTTATTTTATCGCTATTTCTGACTTTTGTGACGCCTCTGCTGGTTTGGAAAATGTTTTTAATGCTTTTGTACGCGGGGCGCTGTCCTCAGATAATCGCATGTTATGCTTTCGCCGTAAAGCCTTTTTGAAATCTGACAAAGCGGCTGGATTAACAAGAAGTTAAGATTTTAAATGATGTATGACACTTGTATTTTCATGAATGTTTAATATTACGATATTTGTATTTTGAATTTCGGGCTCTGCAATTTCACCGGATGTTGTCGAGGTGGGGTGCTAGTGGCACGTCTAGCACAAAAAGGTTAAAAATAGTTTTTTAACCACTCCACACATTTCTTGTTAACAAACTATAGTTTTGGCATATCGGTTAGGACATTTACTTTGTGCATGACACAAGTCATTTTTCCAACAATTGTTTACAGACAGATTATTTCACTTATAACTCACTGTATCACAATTTCAGTGGGTCAGAAGTTTACATACGCTAAGTTGACTGTGCCTTTAAACAGCTTGTAAAATTCCAGAAAATGATGTCATGGCTTTAGAAGCTGCTGATAGGCTAATTGACATAATTTGAGTCAATTGGAGGTGTACCTGTGGATGTATTTCAAGGCCTACCTTCAAACTCAGTGCCTCTTTGCTTGACATCATGGGAAAATCTAAAGAAATCAGCCAAGACCTCAGTAGACCTCCACAAGTCTGGTTCATCCTTGGGAGCAATTTCCAAAGACCTGAAGGTACCACGTTCATCTGTACAAACAATAGTACGCAAGTATAAACAGCATGGGACCACGCAGCCGTCATACCGCTCAGAAAAGAGACGCGTTCTGTCTCCTAGCGATGAACATACTTTGGTGTGAAAAGTGCAAATCAATCCCAGAACAAAAGCAAAGGACCTTGTGAAGATGCTGGAGGAAACAGGTACAAAAGTATCTATATCCACAGTAAAACGAGTCCTATATCGACAAAACCTGAAAGGCTGCTCAGCAAGGAAGAAGCCACTGCTCCAAAACCGCCATAAAAAAGTCAGACTATGGTTTGCAACTGCACATGGGAACAAAGGTCATACTTTTTGTAGAAATGTCCTCTGGTCTGATGAAACAAAAATAGAACTGTTTGGCCATAATGACCATTGTTATGTTTGGAGGAAAAAGGGGGAGGCTTGCAAGCCGAGAACACCATGCCAACCATGAAGCACGGGGGTGGCAGCATCATGTTGTGGGGGTGCTTTGCTGCAGGAGGGACTGGTGCACTTCACAAAATAGATGGCATCATGAGGATGGGAAATTATGTGGATATATTGAAGCAACATCTCAAGACATCAGTCAGGAAGTTAAAGCTTGGTCACAAATGTGTCTTCCAAATGGACAATGACCCCAAGCATACTTCCAAAGTTGTGGCAAAACGGCTTAAGGACAACAAAGTCAAGGTATTGGAGTGGCCATCACAATGCCCTGACCTCAATCCCATTGAAAATTTGTGGGCAGAACTAAAAAAGCGTGTGCGAGCAAGGAGGCCTACAAACCTGACTCAGTTACACCAGCTCTGTCAGGAGGAATGGGCCAAAATTCAACCAACTTATTGTGGGAAGCTTGTGGAAGGCTACCCAAAACGTTTGACCCAAGTTAAACAATTTAAAGGCAATGCTACCAAATACTAATTTAGTTTATGTAAACTTCTGACCCACTGGGAATGTGATGAAAGAAATAAAAGCTGAAATAAATAATTCTCTTTACAATTATTCTGACATTTCACATTCTTAAAATAGTGGTGATCCTAACTGACCTAAGGCAGGGCATTTTTACTCGGATTAAATGTCAGGAATTGTGAAAAACTGAGTTTAAATGTATTTGGCGAAGGTGTATGTAAACTTCCGACTTCAACTGTATGTTTGTTATGCATTTTGGTAGTGTCCTGATCGCCTGCCATTGTCTAATCTGCCTGCGCTGCCGTAGTGCCAGCCTCTTATGTAATCGCTAGTAACTAAAGCCTCTTGTCACTCAGCCTCCACTAGCCTGTTACCTGGAAGAGAGGATATTAATTCATCGCCCTGTGCCAGCTGGGTGCCCTGTCATTCCTCACTCACACCATATGCCATCTATCAGATCCTTAACTGGGCAGAGACCCAGGGACCCAGGCACCAGCTTCCCAGGCAGTAGCTCCCCCGGGACCACCTCCCCTCCCAGGACCTGTGTGGATGATGCTGCTTGCCACACCTGCCAACTGCTGGGAGAACAGCCTGACCTCCCGTGGCCTCTTCCCCTGGATTAGACGGAACTAGCGGGGGATTGGGGTGGTTATTTAAGAAACATATCTTTAATTCATAGTGATTACATGTGCTCCCTCCATCTGGAGCCACAGGAGGGCATGGTTATGATGTGGAGGCTGTGGGAGATGTGGAGGCTGTGGGAGATGTGGAGGCTGTGGGAGATGTGGAGGCTGTGGGAGTTGTGGAGGCTGTGGGAGTTGTGGAGGCTGTGGGAGGTGTGGAGGCTGTGGGAGGTGTTGAGGCTGTGGCTGTGTTGAGGCTGTGGCTGAGGGTGGTGTGGACACTGTGGGAGGTGTGGATGTTGTGGGAGGTGTGGAGGCTGAGGGAGGTGTGGAGGCTGTGGCTGTGGAGGCTATGGCTGAGGGAGATGTGGAGGCTGAGGGAGATGTGGAGGCTGTGGCTGAGGGAGTGGGGAGGCTGTGGCTGAGGGAGGTGTGGAGGCTGTGGCTGAGGGAGATGTGGAGGCTGTGGCTGAGGGAGGTGTGGAGGCTGTGGCTGAGGGGGGTGTGGAGGCTGTGGCTGTGGGAGGTGTGCTCTTCTTAGAAGACCACTGCTGAGAACAATCATTATGGGTCATTATAGGCTCCTGTCCAGAGAATGGAGAACTATGTGTTTGACATTTTCACTGTGCGTTTAACCTCAAGTTGACTCCGTATCAGTTTTCCTGTTCCCTTAGAAAATAGTTGTTTGTTAAAGCTCACGTATAAGATATTCTGATGAGATCACAGCAAAGCCCTGTGTGACTGACTTATATTGTTCTCTTCAGTCTCTTCATAGAGTGGGACGTTAGTAGGGTTGAAAAATTCCAGTAACTTTCCCAGAATTCCCTGGTTTTCTATGAATCCCGTTTGGAAGATTCCCAGAATCAGGAGGGAATAAACAGGGATCCGGATAACATGGACATTTTGGGAAAGTTACCAGAATTTTGCAACCCTAGACGTTACTATGATCTGGTAAACAGTTGTCAATGGGGCACACAACTCCAGACACTATGGCCTGTGTTGTGGCCTGTGCCACTATGGCCTGTGCTGATGAATTCAGTCATCAAGAGTGTCTCTGTTGTGGAAGTCAAGATGATAGAGTAAGCAATTCCCCAGTCAGCTGACTGCCACAAAGACTTCAAAGATAACACTGAAATTACGAAACTACTACTACAAAAAAATATATATTAACACGTACACAACACCTCATGGCTGTTCCTAGGCCGTCATTGAAAATAAGAATTTGTTCTTAACTGACTTGCCTAGTTAAATACAGATAAAATAAAATAACAAACAGGTTGATCAGCATAATTTAGTCAGTTTTCTCATACACAGGAGTCAAGACAACCGCTAGCTATTCAGATCTCTGTACAGAACAATGAGTATGGTACATGCACACAGTAATGCGATTATTGTTGTGGACAGTCAGATTAATTTAATAGTTTGATTAAAACGTTTACATGCTTTGCAAGAAGAACGAATTCCCTAATAATCCTGTTTACATGGACACATCTGAGATCAGGTTACCTGATGGCACTCTGATAAATGCAGAAAATCACCAATCAAAATAAACGCTCTACCACACCGACCATGTTATTTTTGGGAAGCATATTTGATTCTGAGTTGGGACATATAAAGTTTGTATATGAAAACTACTTCTAGGATGCATACATTCAGTTCTTCTGAACTCACTTCAATCGAGCTAAAGAGGGAGGCTCACTCGGCTTGTGCTAGCAAATGCGCAGATCAAATACACTGGTAGAACGAACGGTTATGGTGTTTACGTGTCCTAATAATTTGAATGATTGCTCAGAAAACCAGGTGTTTAAACGTTGTATGCTTACTTCGATTTTGACCTCACGCCGATTAAGATAAGCAGAGTAAGGTGTTTACATGACTATTGCATAATCTGCCTACTGCCATAATCAGTTTAATATTGAATTATTACTGTGCATGTAAACGTACTCAATTATGTAATGTTGCTGTAAAATACCAGCAGATCAGGAAAGATCACAAAATCTGTAAGTCCCCTAGGCCTAGAGCATAATAAAAAAATCCCCATAAAAATCTGTCCATTTAAACTAGAGATCTCAATCCACTGCATCCGCTGATGTCGGCCTTCCACCGCTACAGCGGTGTTTGTCAGACCAGGAGACATCCTGAGAATCAGTCTTCTCACAAAAAGTCTGTCGCATCCGAACTGTTTTGGCTACACACTATCGGATGGTGAGACTCCCACGAACACGTACATATCGGTTGTTTTGCTCTAGGATGCCCCCGGCCTCTCAAGACTCGTCTGAAGGTAGCCCGGTACCAGGTAAAAACAAAATATGGAAGTATACACTGAGTATACCAAACATTGGGAAGACTTTCCTAATATTGACTTACACCTATGGCTGTTACGGTGACCGTATTACCGCCACAATGGCGGTCACAAGTCATTAGGGCAGTCAAATTCCAAGTGACTGTTTAGTCACGGTAATTAGGCTTCTCCAAGCGCCGATGCTGCTCATGGTCATTTGTAGCCTACCAAACTTGCTGACTGCCTGGCACTCTATTGTTCCTCTAATCACTCTGACATCAATGCAAATGTAATCGAAAATCTAATCAAACACTTCATGAGAGCCCATGAGGTCATGTTGCGCAACAGGCTATGCAATTGCTCGATTAAACAGAGTGATGGCCTCTATTAAAAAGAGGAGGGTCCCATCAGCTTTCTATTAGGCTAGGACTACTATATTTATTTTTCCTAATATTAAGCACATTGCTTCTCTTTACAGCAGGAGTATAGCCTACCTGGCTGGCATGAAAATTAGCCAAGGGAAAAGTGTCCTCCATTCGATATTTAAGTGTATAGATGAACTGTATTTTATTCCGCTGCCCCTGTTTCGAGACAGCTGCATGGTAATGGTCCATTCTAAATCAAAACAAATTTACCACATATATTATTTAGTATATGTAAAGACAAGATGAAATCAAGAGTAGTCTGATGGGTGACAATATTAGCCTATCACTTGTGAATGCTGCTTCCATTTGTTGAGCCTGTATTCTGTAACGTAGACGCTGGGAGTCAGAAAGCAAGTGCAAGTGGTGAGTTTAATAATACAATAACCATGGAACAATACAAGAAACAATAGTAGCGTACAGACCTGAAACAACATCAATACTGCCTGGGGAATAAACCTAAGTGAGTGCTAGATATAGTGAGGTAATGAGTGAGGAAATGGAGTCCAGGTGTGTGTCATCATGAGGAGCAGGTACACATAATGATTGATGCTAGGTGCACGTAATGATGGTTGCCAGGACCGGTGATTTAGTAAACCAGCGATGTCGAATGCCGGAGAGGGGGAGCAGGAATAGACGTGGCAAATATAAAATATATTTTGATTTGTTTAACACTTTCTGGTTACTACATGGTTCCATGTGTGTTATTATATAGTTTTTATCTCTTCACTATTATTCTACAATGTAGAAAATAGTAACAATAAAGAAAAACCCTTTAATGAGTAGGTGTGTCCAAACTTTTGACTGGTACTGTATATGGAAGTAGTTTTTTTGCCCAAAAAAAGGGGTATTTGTTTTTTGACTGTTTTTCCATGTGTGAATCTGTCATTCAATGTGTTTTCTATGGGCTAATGGGACCCCCTAACGGGGTCCAAAATTCTAATTCAAATAGCACGTTAGTTTGCAATTTTGTCATGTAAAAACTGCTGCACTGTCATTTTCCAGGCCTAACGTTAGGTTCTGCAATTTACCGGTCTTATATCAACTTGCTTGCGCTCAGATGGGTGGGGTGGAAATATTTGAGGTGTGTCCTTAAAAACATGATCCAAAGCGCTAATAGGGATATTTAAGACCAACAAAAATCTGGATTTAGTGGTAACGGTTATGGTTATGGCATGAATTTTGACAGCGGAAATGCAGCCTATCCACCCATGATGCACACTGCCCATATGTAGATGGAACAAGAGTAGACTAACATGCTTTTGGTGCCTGTATACTTCGTATTTAGAAACCTAAAAAACAAATGTTTTTTACCATTTTGTTTTATTTGATTAAAAACCAAGCATAGCCTCCTCTCAATGAAGGCTTTTTGTCCTGCCCAATGCATTTGCGAAGTAGTGTAACGACTCCCACCGAAGGTGGCTCCCCTTCCTGTTCGGGTGGTGCTCGGCGGTCGTCGTCACCGGCCTACTAGCTGCTACTGACTTTTCCTCCCCCTCCCTTTTTGTTGAGTAGGTACACCTGTTTGTGGTTAGGGTGATTTGTGGGGCTTTATTACCCAGCAGCCCGGCCTGCTGGGTGTGCGGGATTGTTGTGTGTACACTCTGTACATTCTTGTGTGTCAGGGTACGTGTACGTTGGTTGGTGATTTTCGTGTTTCTCACTTTGTTTGTGGTGAAGCATTTGTTTTTTGAGTAGCGTCGTGTTTGCACCCGTGTGGGGAATTAAATTTGGAACGCTACTCTGAACTCTCTGTCTCCTGCGTTTGACTCCTGTTCATCCACTACACCTCGGGCATTACAAGTAGTCAAGACTGTCGATAAAGGGTTTGGCTCTTGAGACCGCTTGGATATAAATATTAATCACCAAAGCTCTATTAAAATATTAAGTTTAAGAGGAGTAAAACAGTGAGCTGACATTCCCTTTTTATCTATGCATTGTAGGCAGGCCCACATTATTTTAGCCATTTAAGGTCCCGTTTTGGACATGCACAATAAAGAAAACACTTGCTTGTTTTTTGTAGAATTTTATTACAACCAAACGTATTAGAATGTTTTATGGTGACAATGTCCGTGGCGCGCTTGCAATGCAACTTCTGGAGATGTGTGAATGCGATCTGATCTGTAAAATGATTCCGATTATGTTCATAAAACACAGGCCTATTTGGGAGCAGTAGAACTGTGAGTGGACATTCTCCCTTTCTATTTGTATTGGATCTTTGTCCAGCTACTGTGAAAAGTTTGGATGTGCGTTGTTTTAATATTATATGCCCATGGGAAGCAATTATGGTGTCTGTAAGGGTTTTTAGACATAGCCTATTTAAAACAAGTTGTTTGATTTGAATTATTTGCTCTCTTTTTAGTGAATTGAATCTTGCTTATTGACAACATTTGGCATGTCCATGCTCAGCAATAATGCAGTTTACAGTAGGCCTGGTCCTATATCAGTGCGAATTCTATGTACAGTGCATTCGGAAAGTATTCAGACCCCTTGACTTTTTCCACATTTTGTTACGTTACAGCCTTATTCTAAAATTGATTAAATTGTTCTACAATCTACACACAATACCCCATAATGACAAAGCAAAAACCGGTTTTTAGAAATTTTATCAAATGTATTTAAAAAAACTACTGAAATATCCAGTGGCGACCCGTCATTACCCACCTGTTTTGAGCTTACCTGTTTGCATGTTATTTTGGCATTAATAAGTGTCACATATCAGTTTGCAAACAATGTAAAAATAAATAAAATCATTAAGTTAATAAGTGTCACATATCAGTTTGCAGACAATGTAAAAATAAATAAAATCATTAAGTTAATAAAGCTGCATACAAACATGGTCTCTTTTTAGCTTTCTTGAGTAAGGCAGCTCCAAAATGCAGGTGTTTCAGCCTAGGTCAGTGCTTTCTGTGGTGGTGGGGCAGCTAGCGGAAAATACGGAGCATAGGTATTGGTAATGTTCTCTAGCCCTAACAGTTTGTGGGCACCGTTTGTCGCCGTTATAGTGCAATTCATGTATTGTTTAATGTTGTGTTGTGTACTGGCTTTGCTGGCGTGCATCCCACTTTCTTTAAAAAAAATTCCCCACCGAGATTTACATGCTATCATCGACACTGGAAATATCACATTTACGTAAGCATTCAGACCCTTCATGCAATACTTTCTTGAAGCACCTTTGGCAGCGATTACAGTTTCATGTCTTCTTGGATATGACGCTACAAGCTTGGCACACGTGTATTTGGGGAGTTTCTCCAATTCTTCTCTGCAGATCCTCTCAAACTGTCAGGTTGGATGGGGAGCATCGCTGCTCAGCTATTTTCAGGTCTCTCCAGAGGTGTTTGATCAGGTTTAAGTCCGGGCTCTGGCTGGGCAACTGAAGGACATTCAGATGTATACACCATTCTGTATACATCTGGCCCTTCTTTGGACACTGTGCTAACAACAAACAAGCTTCAACGCCATACAACACTCCTTCCGTGGCCTCCAACTGCTTTTAAATGCTAGTAAAACTAAGTGCATGCTCTTCAACCGATTGCTGCCCGCACCCTCAGGCCAAAGAGTTCAATCTTGGTTACATCAGACCATAGAATCTTGTTTCTCATGGTCTGAGTCCTTTAGGTGCCTTTTGGCAAACTCCAAGTGGGCTGTCATGTGCATTTTACTGAACTCTGGAGCTCTGTCAGAGTGATCATCGGGTTCTTGGTCACCTCCTGACCAAGGCCTTTCTCCCCTGATTGCTCAGCCAGCTCTAGAAAGAGTCTTGGTGGTTCCAAACTTCTTCCATTTAAGAATGATGGAGGCCACTGTGTTCTTGGGGACCTTCAATGCTGCAGAAATGTTTTGGTACCCTTCGCCAGATCTGCGCCTCGACACAATCCCGTCTCGGAGCTCTACGGACAATAACTCTACCTACATGTACATATTACCTCAATGTGCCCCCGCACATTGACTCTAACGGTACCCCCTGTACATAGCCCCGTTATTGTTATTTACTGCTGCTGTTTAATTATTTGTTATTCTTATCTCTTACTTTTTTTGTTGTATTTTCTTAAAACTGCGTTGTTGGTTAAGGGCTTGTAAGTAAGCATTTCACTGTAAGGTCTACTACACCTGTTGTATTTGGAGCATGTGACAAATACAATTTGATTTGAATTCCTTCGACCTCATGGCTTGGTTTTTGCTCTGACATGCACTGCCAACTGTGGGACTTTATATAGACAGGTGTGTGCCTTTCCAAATCATGTCAAATCAATTTAATTTACCACCGGTGGACTCCAATTTGTAGAAACATGTCAAGGATGATCAAAGGAAACAGGATACACCTGAGCTCAATTTCGAGTCTCATAGAAAAGGGTCTGAATACTTAAGTAAATAAGGTATCTGTTTTTTTATTTGTAATACATTTGCAAAAAATAGAAAATCAACTCGTTTCACTTTGTCATTATGGGGTATTGTGTGTAGATTGCAAAAAAATCTATATATTTAATACATTTTTAAATAAAGCTCTAACTTAACAAAATGTGGAAAAAGTCAAGGGGTCAGAATACTTTCCGAAGGCACTATATTTCAAGCTACAAGTATCACAGATCAGATCACAGGAGGTTGATGGCACCTTATTTGGGGAGAGCGGTCTTGTGGTAAGGACTGGAGCGGAATTTGTGGAATGGTATCAAATGCATTAAAACACATGGTTTCCAGATGTTTGAATCCATTTTCTCCGTTCTGGACATTATTATGAGCCGTTCTCCCCTCAGCAGCCTCCACTGGATTAGATGTCTGATTTAAATAGATAGAAATTCAAGTGTTGCACGTGGCGGTCATATAATGTCTAGAAGAGACATATACAGTATGCTGAATGAAAAATAGCCCGTATCTATTTCACCGAATAACACTGGAGTGCTCCCCTTTGCATGGATTAGCAACTCTAAATCTACTATTGGTTATCACTGGCCAGATCACTAACCTAAGCCCATGCATTAGACACTGCTGCTCACTCCTGAAAGAAATCCGATTGATGGGATGGCTTTGGCGGATGTTCTTCGAAATCATAGGAATGAAATGGGGGGATGCAAAAACCATAATGCAAATTTGATTAATCTGTGTAATGCAAATGTGATTAAGCCATGAATGGTCTATATACTTCTCAGGTGGGTTTTATACCCGGTGGAAGATTATTATATATATTTTTTAATACTTCCATTTATAGGTGAACACAGCAAAGTGAAACTTGATGTACCGTATGACAAATATGAGATTCACTACAACAGAAAAATCTTTGTCTCAATATCCTAACATTGTTTAGATGGTGGATTCTAAACCAGAAACCAACCAGAAACTTCCAACGATCTGCAAAATGGAATATTCCTGTTGATTTTATGCAGACAACTTGCATGGATATAAAAGTGAATCTTCTTTTGTCTGCTATTTATAAAAGTTGAAATGGTTATTGAGCAGCGGGGGTGCTTCCCTACAGTCTTAACCTGAAACACATGGGAATAGCTCTAACCTTTATGCTGGGGATATTTGAAGGCTTATCCCCATAAAGGCCTTCCCACCTGCAGAGCACTGTATTCATAATGTAAAATCTCACACACTCGTTGTCTCTGAAAAAACATCCACAGAAACTACATTTGCACAGTCCTAATTCTAACCAAACAATTAACTTTTCTCTCTCTGTGAAAATGCCTGTTCTTTGTGATAACAATGTCACACAAAGCTGTTTATTATGAGCAATGGGACAATGCAGTTGCTCCTTCACAGTGGGATTTCTCCACCCCAGTGTGGAGAGAAACCCCCTGCTGACATGTCACAGCGTCACACAGTCAGATAACATTCCTCCAGCGAGTGGGAAGCAGTAGTGTAAGAGGCTTTCATTAGCAACACTGTACGGCCGCTTCCTTTTGAAGCTAGGGAAGAAAACACAGCTACCACTACACATCACCCACCCAAATTAATACCGTTTTTACAGACGTCACGATGCTTACACAAGTCAGCTTTTCAAAATGTATGAGACAGACTTTTAGAATCTCCCAAAGTGCTCTCTTCCAGGACACAAGGCTGTGTGTCCCACTCACAGATATAATTTTTTTAAATGTAGGACCCGGGAAATATTTGAATTTGAAGCACGCTATATTGCTGAATGGGGCTGAATGGCACCAAAAAAAATTGCTAAAGATCATGGTGAAAGCAATACATTTTTTAAACTAACCTACTATTCTATCTGTGGTGAAAATGGCTGTAACTAGCATAGGATCATGGTCGATGTAGCCGTTTTCATCCTGCCTGAAAGAGTCAACCAGAGTCTCCTCGTAGCCTGCCGGCCTGTGATTGGTCTGTGTCAGCACGTGGTCCGGTGTGAGGATAAATGGAGTAGTCAGAATGGGTCACTATTTAATTAAATATCTCGATTCATAGAAAACTTGAAAAATAATTCACAGTGGGGATCGAACTTGATCATAATGAACACATTTTAAAGCCCAGAACAGGCGACTACATTCTTTTGGTTTGGCCGTTCTGGCTATTGCAATTTACATAGGCTTTCTAGGGCAGACCAGGGCTTTTGGCACAGCTAGGTTGCTATGCAGTAGTCACCCAGCAGAGCTTGTGAATGACTTCACGCTCCAGACCAGACACTGGGGTCATGTTATTGATATGAAAAGACTACTAATGAACATCGATGTCCTTTTCTTTGTTTGACATCCTTCAGAACTAAACTGGTGCATGGTAAACTGAAACTTCTGTACTTTTTCGATACTAGAACATGAAAAATGGTTCAGTACTAGACTTTTTGTTACTTTCGGTACTTCTGTCAAATGTGTCTCACGGATCAATCATGTGCCTGCTCCACGCTCCACTTATTCATTGCTAGCCTGCACTTGGAGTCTGGGCTGCTCCCCACTCCTGCTGAACAGAAGTTAACACACTTGAATAATGCGACACGGCATGCAAAAATGTTGAAACTGTTAATTACTGTTCGCAAAACAATGTCCATACAGGCTAGAACACCTTAACAATGCAATAATATACTGGTAGCTTCCAGCTTTGGGCACATCAGTTCAAAGTCTAGTTTTGATTTACACTTGGTTTGAGTTGTCAACTAACGTGACTTCAACGTGAAATCACCAAAAAAAATTACCATGTCTTTGGATTTATGTTAAAAGTTGAAAAAGTGAAGTGTCCTGTTGATGACTTTCTGCTAATCCAATCACTTTCCCACGTTTATTCAACATCATTACGTAGATGTTTTGTGGTTGAAATTATGTGGAAACAATGTTGATTCAACCAGTTTTTGCCCAGTAGGAACATTCCTTGCTAGCTGATCCTGGCAGTTAATTGATCCATTAATGCCACTAATTGATTGTTCAGAGAGACTAGAAACATCTGATTGCCCAAGGAGAACAAACATGTAAACACTGCTGTGGCCCTGGAGGAACAGTTTTGCACCCCTAATTTGACCAGTGATATCAGTGCCCCTTCGCCAGGCCTAATACCTCTAGAGCTGGGATGGGCAACTTTGTTGGGGGTGGGGGCCACAAAAAATCTGAACTCATCATGAGAGGCCGGAGTGGCTCGCGGGTCTGCGTACCCACATCTCTAACCACACATGCAGTCAGAGCCTGCCCTAGCCTTTTGGAGGCCTTAAGCGAAATTGTATTGGCCCCCCCAGTCCCACCTTGTGAGGTTGATCCTACAAAAGATGGGGCACAGACGGGCCGCCAGTTGCCCAAACCTGCTCTAGAGGGCACTGAAGTCTACTTTAGTGACATCAGCCAATTAGTTTAGATCTATGTCCTTACCTGCAAAGGCTGGTCTCATGGTAAAATCATGGTCATCAACTCGCAGCAGGTGGTCTGTCTTCACCTTGTGAGATTTGGTGTTATCAACTATCTTTTTTCCAGTCAGTGGACTACAAAAGAAAACAGCAATCAATATGTCTGAAAAGATTGGCAGATAACAGTGTAAAGTTTCCATTTACTCCTTACAGAGAACCATACAACCACCTTTAAAATGACCCTCAAACCACAACAGTGAGATTATGAAAGGCACAGAACGATTAGGAGTAAGAACACAGACTTTACAACATAAGTGTTTGTGTGTGTGTGTGTGTGTGTGTACTGCATGCCCTCAAATAATCAAGAGAAACCTACTATGCTTTGCTGTCAAGGTGGTCTTATCTAACCCATTTGTGTTATGTTTGTTAGTTGAGGATAACATGGGTCGAAGTTCGTTCCGATATTCTGTATTTATTATGTTCCTTGGTTATAAAGCTCAGTGAAGAGAGGGAAAACTCTGTTCCAAATAGACCCCCATCCGACTCAATTTACGCGTTTACGCGCGCCTATGCCAGTTTCAACGACGTCCCAAAATAGAGGGGGTGACAATTATTGAACGCGTGGAGGCTGGCTAATTAAACCACCAGACAACCACTTTTACCGGCACCGGCAGGCACGCTTGGTGTGATTGTGATTTTGCGCAATTAATAGTGAAACGCACGGTTCATGTTAGTGGTCGATTCGGAATTGTAATCCTATACTTTGTAATGGACAAAAACGTATCATGTTATAACTCAATATGCAAGAATAACAGACATTGGGGGGCTACTTGTAATACAGCAAGGGAGCCTGAGAACCGTCTGGAGAACCCAGTTCATCCTTTGTCACCATGGGACTGTTAAATCTCGCAGATTACATTAACATGTTCTGCCCTTACTGTATTTCAAGTGCATTTGACAGCGTTGTGTCATTGAACAGCCTCACATGTGGATCGCCTCTCATTTCACAGATAAGATTATGAATAATGACGGAACACATCATGGGTCATCTGAAGCAGAGCATAGCCCAACCGACAGTGAAGTGTGATGCAGAATAATGATGCAAGGTTCAAATTAATTGTATGGATGATGAAACTTGCAGATAGGGATGATTCATGACATCTCTGCGTAGACAGGGTCCACCCATTACATCCTTCCCATCAATGCGCACTGCGCTCTGGATCATCTTTACGCACCGGCATGGTTTACCCGTTGCGCAATCCCCATCGAGTCCAGACCACCCCTAGGCTAATATTTACATAGTCTGTGTCAACAACTATAACTGGTTTTGCATTACTGACACGAGCCATCAATGTTTGGAACGTGACAAATTGAATCAAATTAAAATCAAACGGAACGCAAGGCTCCGTCTACAAGTGCAGAATTTAACCAAAGAAAGAGGGTCATGTCATGATGACCCCCAGTTGCTTTAAATTGCAAATTAAAGAGTGAACGTGCAAATGAAACAAGAAAATCATGGGGAGATGGGAAGAAAGTAACATGTGGCGAATGTAACACGCCCATTTTCTCCTATTTGGATGAACTGTCAAAAAAGGTAAGGATCCAGGTACTTACGCGCCATGCTTGTGAGATTCTACCGCCCCGGACCACCTCCTTTTCCTACTTTTGTGCTTTCGGCATTCTCCGATAAGTATCAAGCAAAAAATTAAAAACAGGAACTTAATATAATAAGGCATTATGTGTGAAAACTCAAAAGTCGTCGAGTGAAGAAATCCCTTTAATCGACGTCCGCAATGGTTTGAGCATTGTAGCGTATTCTGATCTAAAGCAGAACATGTGTGGTAACATGCATTGTAGTGAGGCAGTGTGTCGGTTGATTAAGTAACAACGACAGATATGTTTACGACTCCAAGCGGCTTGTCCCGCTTATTGCTCCCTGATTGGTCCACAGCGGTTGGTTTCAACGCACTCCAAACCAAGGCACCGCGCGCGCAGCTTCAGCAGCAGCCCTGTTTTAGCTACAGTATAATGACATGACCACATTCCAGGGCATCCTCGATCAAGTGACGTAACATACTCAGAATTCGCACAGCTTTCTGGGCACTTTCGAAAAACCAAAAAGTGCATATATATATATATGGATCCTGTGCTTAATAAACGTCTCTGTAGGCCTCCTGGGTGGCGCAGTGGTCTAGGGCACTGCATCGCAGTGCTAACTGCGCCACCAGAGTCTCTGGGTTCGCGCCCAGGCTCTGTCGCAGCCGGCCGCGACCGGGAGGTATTCCGGGTTAGGGAGGGTTTGGCCGGTAGGGATATCCTTGTCTCATCGCGCTCCAGCGACTCCTGTGGCGGGCCGGGCGCAGTGCGCGCTAACCAAGGGGGCCAGGTACACTGGTGTTTCCTCCGACACATTGGTGCAGGCTGGCTTCCGGGTTGGAGGCGCGCTGTGTTAAGAAGCAGTGCGGCTTGGTTGGGTTGTGCTTCGGAGGACGCATGGCTTTCGACCTTCGTCTCTCCCGAGCCCGTACGGGAGTTGTAGCGATGAGACAAGGTAGTAATTACTAGCGATTGGATACCACAAAAAGGGGGGAGAAAATGGGATAAAATGTATTAAAAAAAAAAATAATAAAAAAAATAAACGTCTCTGCAACAACTGGGAAAGCTCTTTGCATATACCGATAATGTAAAAGACCTTGGAATCAAGTCTCATATCAACAGCAAGTGCATATCCTAAGAATACAGATTTGAGAGAACACATACTGGATGGTGTAACCTGACCTTTCTGTATGCACATATCAAATGTGTTCTAAAATCTTCAGATTACTTAATGGTGTGTGTGGTGATGGATAACTAAGTGTTACTTTGTCATCCACCAAGACCTAGAAAATAAATAAATAACATTTCAGAATCTGTAAACTGTGACACATGAACATTTATTTTTTTATTCAAGGAATTTATTTTCTGATACAATGTTCATATGTAGCATTCAAATACAGTCTGAAATGATGGATAGATGTGTGAATGCCATCTTAAGACATGAAGTTGTCTGCAATGGATTCAGTATTCACATGAACAAAGCTGTTATACATGGCTCAAATATCATGAGAACACAACTTAGAGAGAGGACTTACTCTGGACATTTTATTTTCCTTGAAGTACAATGTAACCACAATATTTAAATTGCTTTGCATTAGTCCCCAATCCATTTCTTGTGAGGCCTTCAAAAAGGTAGTCATACAGCCTCTTTCTTGTAAATCTCCCTTTCTGAAGCGCCTGTGTTGACAATGGTTTATTGCCTCATCCCTGTCTCACTATCTTTGGACCCAATCAGTGATAACGCCAGGTTCCTACAGTATGAACAGCATGAAATTGGCAAGAGAGCAGAAACAAACTGACACTCTGTTATGGGATTTTTATGAATAATGACTAAATTATTGACTTAGAATTATAACTAAACAGAATAGTACTATGTTACTGTATGGATGTATGAATCTTATTATAATCATAATGCTGAATATAATGTGTGTAATTTTAATCAAGTATTAAAACAAGGGCTGTCTGTTCCTTGTTAGAAACGAATGGAGTTATCATCAGACATGCTGGAATGATGTGTTCATTACAGGACATTCTGTCTCTACCCAGGGAGGGGAGAGACCTTGGGCTGGTTGTAGATTGTTTAACAGGTGGCAGACAATGTAAGAAGGCTTGTAAACTGTACTGCCGTTGTAACCGAGAGGAGGAAGGACATTTTAAAACCTATGACGTCATTTTTATTATATAACCTGATGTAAATTGTACTATGGTCAGTACTCTCGAGAATAAACGCTATTGATTGATTGATTTTGAGACTGGTTTCTGTCCATTTTATGCAAATAAGTATCTTACAAATTCTTATGAATGGGCAGAGTGTTTTAATTGAATTGGTTGATGAACATATAGGAATGAAATTCCTTTAACACACTCAGGCTAAGATTGACAGACGTATGTGTATAGAAGGCTGCACTGTATCTGCTGCCGCTAAAGTAGAAACCACCGGAGAATTGGCTAACCAATAATAAGCATCTTATCTGTATACAATTTATTATGCATATTGATTCCCTGTGCACAATTAATTATTTGAGACAAACAAATCAATGTAATAGTCTTCATTGTTTACAAGTCATATGATACAGCATTAACTTGTTTAAATGAGAGCAAGCAGCCGTCCATGATAAACAGCTGCCTGACAAAATAAAAAGTAGAGATACAGGCCGTATTCATAAAGCACCTCAGGAGTGCGGATCTATATTTATTTTAGATCATAATGAATTAGATTATATGGACATGGGGGACCTGATCCTAGATCAGCACTCCTACTCAGACATTTTGTGAATACAGCCCACAGTGTCTGTGTTCTATAAAGGTTTGGACCTTTCTTTAAAATGTGGTACAGTTTAGAGTCAATTCAAAGTAATAAAAGACACCTTGGAGGTGGACCGCAAGCCCTCTTTACTTAGTGGGAGAAACAGTCACCAAGGCTATGCCTAACCCTCTATGAACAGAATGTTTTCCAGGGCTCTAGGCTGACAATGTAAAGAGATAAAGTCAGTTTGTTGCCAGCTAGGGTGTCATGGTCATGTGGTCTGGGGAAGTTCTGGTCAGTGTCATCACAGCTCGTAGTCAAACTTGTACTCGTTGGTCAGGTAGATCCTGCGGAAGATGAGGGCAGCCAGGAGCAGGGAGAGCACCATGATGAGCACCACAGAGCCTGTGTGGCTGGCGTCCTGAGGGGGGTGGGGTGCGGCGGTGTGGGGGAAGGCAGGGAAGGTGGGCCTGCTGGGGGGCTCTCTCTGGTGCTGCTGGGCCCGGCGCTGGCGGGGGCTGAGAGAACGGCTGCTTGAGGCTGTGGGACATGGCTCGTCCTCACTGGCAGCTGGAGCCGCCTCGGCCTGCTGGGAGCACAGCATAGCATACACAGGATCAGACTGTGGTCCAACACACACACACACACAGTACGAATAAACACACACATTTCGTTCGACATGGTGCACACGTGCATGCAGACACACACCCACAATACAAGAACCCACAATACAAGAACCCACACACGTGCATACAACAGTTACACACACACACTTTATGAATACACAGACACAACCATGCTTAGGGCTTTAGTGCATTCAGAAAATATTCGGACCCCTTGACTTTCCACATTTTGTTACGTTACAGCCTTATTAAAAAATAGCTTAAATTGTTTCCCCCCCTAATCAATCTATGTTTTTCAGCGGTAGGGACTGGGAGACTAGTCAGGATCGAGGCAAAGATGAACAGAGCAAAGTACAGAGAGATTCTTGAGGAAAAACTGCTCCAGAGTGCTCTGGACTTCAGACTGGGTCAAAGGTTCACCTTCCAACAGGACAACGACCCTAAGCACGCAGCCAAGACAACTCGGGAGTGGTTTCGGGACAAGTCTCTGAATGTCCTTGAGTGGCCCAGCCAGAGCCTGGACTTGAACCTGATCGAGCATCTCTGGAGAGGCCTGAAAATTGCTGTGCAGTGACGCTCCCCATCCAACCTGACAGAGCTTGAGAAGATCTGCAGGGAAGAATTGGAGAAACTCCCCAAATACAGGTGTGCCAAGCTTGTAGCGTCATACCCAAGAAGACTCGAGGCTGTAATCACTGCCAAAGGTGCTTCAACAAAGTACTGAGTAAAGGGTAATAATACATACGTAAATGTGATATTTCCGTTTGCGCGGGCACCGGTTAGTCAAGGTAATTGAGGTAATATGTACATTTAGGTAGAGGTAAAATGACTATGCATAGACAATACACAGAGAGTAGCAGCAGTGTAAAAATGGGGGGGACAATGCAAATAGTCCGGGTAGCCATTTGATTAATTGTTCAAGAGTCTTATGGCTTGGGGGTAGAAGCTTTTTTGACCTAGACTTGGCGCTCCGGTATCGCTTGCCGTGCAGTAGCAGAGAGAACAGTACATGACTGGTGTAGCTGGAGTCCTTGGCAATTTTTTGGGCCTTCCTCTGACACCGCCTGGTATAGAGGTCGCGGATGGCAGGAAGCTTGGCCCCAGTGATGTACTGGGCCGTACGCACTACCCTCTGTAGTACCTTGCGGTCGGAGGCCGTGCAGTTTCACCGCATACCAGGCGGTGATGCAATCAGTCAAGATGCTCTTGATGGTGCAGCTGTTGAACTTTTTAAGGATCTGAGGACCCATGCCAAATCTTTTCAGTCTCCTGAGGGGAAATGGGCGTTGTCGTGCCCTCTTCATGACTGTCTTGGTGTGTTTGGACCATGATAGTTTGTTGGTGATGTGGACACCAAGGAACTTGAAGCTCTCAACCTGCTCCACTGCAGCCCTGTCGATGAGAATGGGGGTGTGCTCGGTCCTCCTTTTTCTGTAGTCCACAATCATCTCCATTGTCTTGATTACATTGAGGGAGAGGTTGTAATCCTGGCACCACACTGCCAGGTCTCTGACCTCCTCCCTATAGGCTGTCTCATCGTTGTCATTGATCAGGCCTGCCACTGTTTTGTTGCCGGCAAACTTAATGATGCTGTTGGAGTCGTGCTTGGCCATTCAGTCATGGATGAACAGGGAGTACAGCTCTACACAACATTTTAGGGCGTGAGTCAGCTTATGCCTTTTACTAAAATAATACATTATAACGATGATATCCAGCTATAATCGGTTTATAAGAAAACACCTATCACAGTTATCTTTAATGTTGTCATAGGTGACTGCTAGACAGTGGCATCATGCCTCATTGACACAGAGTTGGAGAACCCTGGAGAAGCTGTAGGGCCAGAGAGCAGAGTGTCGCCTGCACCGTCATCATACAATATTACCCACCGAACCATTAAACACAGTGATTTAAAAAGGGATGTTCACTGAGTGAGTGACAGTGGCTGATGTAGCATAGCGGAGCCACAACATTACATAAAGCACTATGAGAGATGAGGGATGATTTACGGGATAACAACATTGCCATATTCTCCCTTTTATCCTCTGTTCTGGAGCCTAGGGACCCCCCGCCGCGCCTTTTTCTATGCCTCTCATAATTCACTTTTTTTATTTAATGGTTCGAGAATAATACAGATGCCGGAGAAAATAGACTTTGGGACGTCTTCTGCGACAAGGCACAATAATCGTGTGCAACCATGCCAACCTCATCTATGGCAAATAAATGAATAATCCCCCAACATAGCAAATATCTTCAGTATATAGTTATTTCTCTACCCATGTACACTACCTTAAAGTTTGGGGTCACTTAGAAATGTCCTTGTTTTTGAAAGAAAAGCACATTTTTTGTCCAGTAAAATAACATCAAAATTATCAGAAATACAGTGTAGACATTACGATTTATTGTAGCTGGAAACGACAGATTTTTTATGGAATATCTACATAGGCCCATTATCAGCAACCATCACTCCTGTGTTCCAATGGCACGTTGTGTTAGTTAATCCAAGTTTATAATTTTAAAAGGCTAATTGATCATTAGAAATTCCTTTTGCAATTATGTTAGCACAGCTGAAAACTGTTGTCCTGATTTAAAGAAGCAATAAAACTGTCCTTCTTTAGACTAGTTGAGTATCTAGTTGAGTATCTGGAGCATCAGCATTTGTGGGTTCGATTACAGGCTCAAAATGGACAGTTTCTCCTGAAACTCGTCAGTCTATTCTTGTTCTGAGAAATTAAGGCTATTCCATGCGAGAAATTGCCAAGAAACTGAAGATATTGTACAACGCTGTGTACTACTCCCTTCACAGAACAGCGCAAACTATCTCTAACCAGAATAGAAAGAGGAGTGGGAGGCCCCGGTGCACAATTGAGCAAGAGGACAAGTATATTAGAGTGTCTAGTTTGAGAAACAGATGCCTCACAAGTCCTCAACTGGCAGCTTCATTAAATAGTACCCGCAAAACACCAGTCTCAACGTCAACAGTGAAGAGGCGACTCCGGGATGCTGGCCTTCTACTCCAGCTAGATCTCTCAGTCCATCACAATCTAGCAAGCATAACCCTGGTGGTGTTCGTCTCACCTGCTCAGCGTGGGCCTCTTCCTCCTCCTGTCTCCCCGAGGTGGACGTCTCTCCCCGGGGGTCTGTGGGGGGCCCGCTCTCTGCCCCTGTGCTCTCACTGGCCTGCCTGGCTTCTGCCTGCAGCAACACACAGGAAATGGCTGCTGTCACCCACAATGTATTCAAATCAAATCAAATTGTATTGGTCACATACACATGTTACGGGTGTAGCGAAATGCTTGTGTTTCTAGCTCCAACAGTGCAGTAATATCTAACAAGTAATATTTAACAATTTCACAACAATACACACATCTAAAGTGAAGGAATGGAATTAAGAATATGTAAATATTTGGATGAGCAATGTCGGAGAATACAGTAGATACTCTAGCTCTGGCCACAGGCCCGAGACAATATTCCTCGGGTGAAAAGCCCATTGTCTTTTCTGTCTGTGACTGCTTGAAGCACGAATGGGAAAAGACATGGAAACACAATTCATCCAATTCTGACAACTGTTAACACTTCTGAAGTCACTGGACTAGAATGTAAATAAACAACAATACGTGGATGGGATTGGACTGTGGCTGGCAGCGGCAAGCACACCTTGAAGTTGATCTGCTGGGCGAGCTCTTGGTCCTCTTGGTCATCTGGACTGGGGTTAGTGGGGGAGGGACCTAGGAGGGCAGAGCGCAAGGAGCAGCCACACGTCTCACAGCAGAAGTCCTGGGATCTGTCAGTGGGTCGGCAGGGAGGGAGCGTTAGGGAAGTTAGGGGCAGAAAGGGTTTCCATTGACTTTTCCAGGAGCCCAATGGATTCATCTGATGAGAAGGGTAAAGAATAGATTAGATGACTCAATAAAACCAGTATACAAACGAGGGGAAATCATTCACCCCTAGCAGCCCCCTAAGGAAAAGAGGGCCTGGATTAGTGTACGTTTTGGAGGCATTAAGTGATACAAGTCAAAGCCGTTTCCTAGTCCTATACAGCTGAATTAAAGTTGATCCAGGTAGGAGACCTGAGGGGTTTCCAGAGTCTGGGTGTCCGTCGCAAATGGCACCCTATTTCCTATATAGTGCACTACTTTTGACCTGTAGTGCACTTTATAGGGCATAGGGTATAATTTGGGACACAACCCTAGGCTTACTGAGCCAATCTGGGCCTATATCCTCTATGACAGAAACCCTGTTGAGATATGTTGGCTGATGCTCTCTGATCACAAGGCTGTTTACTTTGAGTCAGACAGGAGCTCCCATCACAACACACAAAAAACGTAGAGAAACGTACAAACTTCTTAGAGATTTGGTTTGTCAAAAATGACTCGTGTGGGTGGGTAGATGGCAATTTGACGGATGGATTGAAACTCATTATGTGAAGACAACATTCAACTGTGAATATTGACAGCTAGACCAATATAAATATAAAATACAATTCCATCAATGAAGTCAAGCATCACCTCCCAAGAGTTGCTATTCTTCCAAGGTGCTTTCCCACTCAACCAATATCATTATTTTTATAGGCAGAAAAGACAACCATCTGAAAATGTTCCTCCTCTAACTTCTGCATTATTAACGCTCGTCATTACAGCAGCCTGCCAGCCAGCAAAACTTCTCCAGCAGTTTACTTTTCTGTCAGGAAACAGAGCCAACTCTGAAAACTCAGAATTCTTCTTCTGTGCTGCTGTTTATCTGCTTCCTGCTAGGGGCCCCTGGCCCTGGTGTTGACTGACAGCTCTCACAATTACCATAGGGTACGGAGACAACCAAGAAGGAATTTTTGAATCAAAGCAAAGTTGCTGTCTCAACCGCAGCCACGACAGCCCTTTGTGAAACATGGGCCTTTCTTTCATCAGGAAGATAAACAGGCAGGCAGTGTACTGTATGTATTTATAGACAAGGATATGTTCCCGTGTCACATCTCATCTTCATGTGTTAATGAAACAGCCAGTCGCTAAAGACCCCCTGTCTGTATGTGTTAATAGAACAGACAGTCATCTGGGATGCGTCACAAATGGCACCCTATTCCCTTTATTGTATATTTTTGAACCAGAGCCCTGGTCAAAAGGAATACACTATAAAGGCAATAGGGTGCCATTTGGGACACAGCTCTTGGACCCCCCACACATTTTTTATCCTTCTCCAACAGAGCTTTTGCATGTTTCTTCAAAGGGAGAGACCCATAACAATAAGAGGAGAAGAATGAGCAACAACATGCCCAGACATGCCTTTGTTTCCCTGGCAATGACCATAGCTATTTGTAGAGTGCAAATCCACTGTGGCCCAGGTGTTAATTACATGACATGCTTGCATAAGCATCACTTTATTCTCAACTTTGTTAAATAAACACCTGTCTATCACTATATGTTCTCACTTTACCCCTACCTACATGTACAAATTACTTTGACTAACCTGTATCCCCACACATTGACTCGGTACCAGTACCCCCTGTATATAGCCTCATTATTGTTATTGTATTACTTTTATTTAAATGTTTTTACGTTTGTTTATTTAGTAAATATTTTCTTAACTATTTTTCTTAACTGCATTGTTGGTTAAGGGCTTAAGGGCTTGTAAGTAAGCATTTCACGGTAAGGTCTGTTGTATTTGGCACGTGATAAATACAATTCAATTTGATGTATATCCAGTTAGTCCATCTAATTGTATGTAAAGCTAGTGCTTGATACAAGTATCCACCATACATGTAATGATGCGTTTAAGGATTACACATTGAAACAAACAGCAAACATACATTTCACCCCAGACTGTTGTGTTGTTGTGTTGCTCCCCTCCCAGTCATTGTTATCGCCACCATTCATCCATCCCTCCCTCAGTGCAGACACTCAACTGATTTAAGGAGCCATTCGCAGTTTCACTGTACCTACCAGCCGTGTGTACTTAGACTTGCATGGCTTAATCTTTGCATTGGAAAGAGAGTAAAGTGGAAACAGTGGAGGGTTTAATCTGTGTAATCTTACTTTTTGGCCAGGCCTCTCCTCTCCTCTGGATTATAATCAAGGGATCCGATTGCACCCTCCCCTTTGGTTGGCATGAATCCGATTATAGCTATTAGTGCCGTTCTGACTGAAAGGGAGAAACAGAAAAATTATGAGAGACAAAACCCCCAAAAACTGTCTGTCGTCTCGTAACAGCAGTGGATAAAGGGAGTCGCTAAATCACATGAAATACCACGGCACATTCTGTCAAGTTCGCCACCCATGTTATGTAATGCGTTGCGGGAGTAATGCTTTGTTTTCTACTGCGTAAGCCTGGATTTAGAAAGTATTTCTGAGGACATTCGCCACAGCTACTCCTCAAATAGCATTCTCCAGCTGACATGATGGGACACTTTTCACAAAATGTTGGGAGAGCTTCTGTCATGTCAATGGTTGCTTCGGGGCTTTCTAACAACTCAAAACCAATGGATGATTTGAATAAAGACATTTGTAAAAAGGCTAGAATGTACATTATAAACACCTATGAAATCAAGTAGCAGGCTGACTGGAGGCAAAGAATGGACAGCAGGTGAGAAAACAGCTACAGGGAAAAGAGAAGAGAGAGGTTAAAACCTCTTATGGCTGCGATCCCCGTACAGGGATCAACATCCGGGGAAATTTCAGAGTGACTAACTAAAAATACAACGTCGTAACATTAAACATTCTTGAAAATGCAAGTGTCTTACATCCTTCAAAAGATTAGAATCTTGGTAATCAAACTACGTTTTCCGATTTAAAATAGCTATTACAGAGAACAAATGCCATGCTTTTGTTTGAGAAGAGCGATCAACAACAACAAACATTTTCCGCCATGACAGTTTTGACACATTCACATCTGAAGGTAAAATTATGACTTACATTCTGATATCTTGCTCTTATTTCTCTTCCTTAGGGTCCCAGTGATCAAATGAAGTGCCGTTTTCTTTGATAAAATCTATTTTTATAGCCTAAAACGAAACATTTTGTAAACCGTTTGTGTCGTGAATTCCATCTCTATCAACTTTTTACGGAGCATTCGACGTAATTACACACACTAAACAATCGTTTATCTAGTCATAGTTGGTTTCATTGCAATCCTCTGGATGTTTGCAACACAGCCAAACTTGATTGTTTTTTTTGCGGGGAGTATTGACCGAAGTGAACTGATTTGAAGACAACGAGCAATGACTTCATTGCGCACCAATAATATTAGCGAAGCTTCGTTGATTGACTGTATTTCTGCCCAATGACCACTGATCTTCTTGAAATCTAGCTGGGTAGATAGCCAATGAGCTGAGGTAAACGCCAGTATGTGATGGTTATGGGTTGGACCACCATCCCTTGTTTGTAAACGCACGCGTAACAAACTTCATTCTCGCCATTGACCATCAGACTAGTTGCAGTCACGCTTGTTTCGCACAGCAGTGTTTTGGAAAGTAGTATTTTGGAAGCAGTATTTTGGAAAGTGTTTTTTCAACGATTTCATTGAAGACATCATGGCGAATAAATCAGGAAAAGCGAAGTCCAAGTCTAAGTATACAGATTTGCACCAGATTATAGAAGAGATTGATCAGGAAAGTGAGACAGATTTTTTGTTTGAGGAATCTTTGAGTGAACACAGTTATGATTCAAACATTGAGGAACTGTTTCTGCAAGGACAGGACGTACTTCTGGACTGGTAAGTGCTAATGCCGTTTTATGAAATATAAATATACAGTGGGGAGAACAAGTATTTGATACACTGACGATTTTGCAGGTTTTCCTACTTACAAAGCATGTAGAGGTCTGTAATCCAGAAAATCACATTGTATGATTTTTAAGTAATTAATTTGCATTTTATTGCATGACATAAGTATTTGATACATCAGAAAAGCAGAACTTAATATTTGGTACAGAAACCTTTGTTTGCAATTACAGAGATCATACGTTTCCTGTAGTTCTTGACTAGGTTTGCACACACTGCAGCAGGGATTTTGGCCCACTCCTCCCTACAGATCTTCTCCAGATCCTTCAGGTTTCGGGGCTGTCGCTGGGCAATACGGACGTTCAGCTCCCTCCAAAGATTTTCTATTGGGTTCAGGTCTGGAGACTGGCTAGGCCACTCCAGGACCTTGAGATGCTTCTTACGGAGCCACTCCTTAGTTGCCATGGCTGTGTGCTTCGTGTCGTTGTCATGCTGGAAGACCCAGCCACGACCCATCTTCAATGCTCTTACTGAGGGAAGGAGGTTGTTGGCCAAGATCTCGCGATACATGGCCCCATCCATCCTCCCCTCAATACGGTGCAGTCGTCCTGTCCCCTTTGAAGAAAAGCATCCCCAAAGAATGATCTTTCCACCTTCATGCTTCACGGTTGGGATGGTGTTCTTCTTCCTCCAAACACGGTGAGTGGAGTTAGACCAAAAAGCTCTATTTTTGTCTCATCAGACCACATGACCTTCTCCCATTCCTCCTCTGGATCATCCAGATGGTCATTGGCAAACTTCAGACAGGCCTGGACATGCACTGGCTTAAGCAGGGGGACCTTGCGTGCGCTGCAGGATTTTAATCCATGACGGCGTAGTGTGTTACTAATGGTTTTCTTTGAGACTGTGGTCCCAGCTCTCTTCAGGTCATTGACCAGGTCCTGCCGTGTAGTTCTGGGCTGATCCCTCACCTTCCTCATGATCATTGATGCCCCACGAGGTGAAATCTTGCATGGAGCCCCAGACCGAGGGTGATTGACCGTCATCTTGAACTTCTTCCATTTTCTAATAATTGCGCCAACAGTTGTTTCATTCTCACCAAGCTGCTTGCCTATTGTCCTGTAGCCCATCCCAGCCTTGTGCAGGTCTACAATTTTATCCCTGATGTCCTTACACAGCTCTCTGGTCTTGGCCATTGTGGAGAGGTTGGAATCTGTTTGATTGAGTGTGTGGACAGGTGTCTTTTATACAGGTAACGAGTTCAAACAGGTGCAGTTAATACAGGTAATGAGTGGAGAACAGGAGGGCTTCTTAAAGAAAAACTAACAGGTCTGTGAGAGCCGGAATTCTTACTGGTTGGTAGGTGATCAAATACTTATGTCATGCAATAAAATGCAAATTAATTATTTAAAAATCATACAATGTGATTTTCTGGATTTTTGTTTTAGATTCCGTCTCTCACAGTTGAAGTGTACCTATGATAAAAATTACAGACCTCTACATGCTTTGTAAGTAGGAAAACCTGCAAAATCGGCAGTGTATCAAATACTTGTTCTCCCCACTGTATATCTTTTTTTTTTGTTGCAAAAATATACTAATATTTTTTTGCAATTTGCAATGAAATGTGTGATGAAATGTGTAAAGTACACATTGGCTATAGTGTGCTCTATACAATACATATCTGTTTATTTTATGTGATGATAAAAGGCTCATACAATACAAATATTTTTTAAATGTTTTCTTTCACAGTGATAGCGACTCCGACTGGGAGCCCCCGGTGCCAAGGTGCCCATCCCCCACTGAAGCGGGTTCATCCAAGACATTGTTTTACCATTTCATTGACATTGCTGTGGTGAATTCCTTCATCCTGCAGAAGGAAATGGCGAAGAGCTGTGGACAGCACCCCATCTCACAGCTAGCCTTCAGGGAGCTGCTCATCCGGGAGCTTGCTGGCTATAGCAAAAAGTCCACTGCATCACATTCTGCCCCCTACCTCTGCCAGCTCTACTCCTGCCTCCAGTGGTGTTCATATGCCACAGTTCATTACTGCAAGCATGACTGTGCCTCAGGGCCAAAAGGGCAAAGCATGGAGGCGTCGTTGTGTTCTGTGTCACATGAAGTCCCCCATCACCTGCACCACTTGTTCAGTTTGCCTCTGCTTTACATCAGAAAGAGACTGCTATGGGACATGGCACCGGCAGCAAAATATTGTGTAGAGGACTTCCAAAGGGTCTACCCCTGTTTTTATTTTTTTTCCTAATATTTTTTAAAACATTTTTATATATGTTTTTGTGTGTTAGAATTGCTTTTTGTTATGTTATATGTTGTATATAGTTATTTGCACTGTTGTATATAGTTATAGGTCATTTCACCAATTCGGCCACTTGGGTACATTTGGCCAACTTGTGTGGGACACCTGGGTGACTTCATGCTAAATGTCATGTAGCTCACCCATTCCTGAAGTTATCAGTCTGAAACTTTGCACACCTACAGTTGCCCTCTTGTGGTATCCATCAAAATTATCTCCAGCATCCTATCTGACTGTGTGGCTATTCTAGTACATGTGAAAGATGCTACAACAATAAAAAACAGAAAACGTATGCTCTTTCTTTCTCTTTTCTTCCACCAGATCTACTGTGTTATATTCTCCTACATTCAATTAACATTTCCACAAACTTCAGAATGTTTCCATTCAAATGATACCAAGAATATGCATATCCTTGCCTCTGGGGCTGAGCTACAGGCAGTTAGATTAGGGTATTTCTTCAGGCGGAAATTGAGAACAAGGGATGCAGCCATAACAAGTTAAGGAGGCCTGCTACACAGTGAAAGCCTGTTTCAACAGATAATGATTTGGTTGAAGAATGCTCTCAAGGTGATATCAGTCTGAATTCTCTCTCCACAAATTATTACAACTGTGGGCTCATGGTACTGCACATGGTACTGCAGAACAAACATAAGCTAGGAACCAATGCAGCTGCCCCCCCGGAGTGAACCTGTAGTGGAGAGCTGAGACACCAAAAACCCAGTGGGGGATGTTCAATCTCTGGGCCATGGACTCATTGGCTTTAAAAAATATATATATTTCACCTTTATTTAACCAGGTAGGCCAGTTGAGAACAAGTTCTCATTTACAACTGCGACCTGGCCAAGATAAAGCAAAGCAGTGCACATAAACAAACGTACAGTCAATAACACAATAGAAAAAAAGTCTATATAAAGTGTGTGCAAATGAGGTAAGATAAGGGAGGTAAGGCAATAAATGGGCCAAATTGGCGAAATAATTACAATTTAGCAATTAAACACTGGAGTGATAGATGTGCAGAAGATGAATGTGCAAGTAGAGATACTGGGGTGGAAAGGGGAGAAAAAGAAAAAAAAAACAGTATGGGGATGAGGTAGTTGGATGGGCTATTTAATTTACAGATGGGCTATGTACAGGCACAGTGATCTGTGAGCTGCTCTGACAGCTGGTGCTTAAAGTTAGCGAGGGAGATATGAGTCTCCAGCTTCAGTGATTTTTGCAATTCGTTCCAGTCATTGGCAGCAAAGAACTGGATGGAAAGGCAGCCAAATGAGGAATTGGCTTTGGGGGTGACCAGTGAAATATACCTGCTGGAGCGTGTGCTATGGGTGGGTGCTGCTATGGTGACCAGTGAGCTGAGATAAGGTGGGGCTTTACCTAGCAAAGACTTATAGATGACCTGGAGCCAGTGGGTTTGGCGACAAATATGAAGCCAGGGCCAGCCAACGAGAGCATACAGGTCGCAGTGGTGGGTGGTATATGGGGCTTTGGTGACAAAACAGATGGCACTGTGATAGACTGCATCCAATTTGCTGAGTAAAGTGTTGGAGGTTATTTTGTAAATGACATCGCCGAAGTCAAGGATCGGTAGGATAGTCAGTATTACGAGGGTATGTTTGACTGCATGAGTGAAGGAGGCTTTGTTGCGAAATAGGAAGCCGATTCTAGATTTAATTTTGGATTGGAGATGCTTAATGTGAGATTTGTAGATGCCCACATATTCTAAGTCAGAACCGTTCAGAGTAGTGATGCTGGATGGGCGGGCAGGTGCTGGTAGCTTTCGGTTAGGGTTAACCCTAAGAGCAGTTGGAGGCCACGGAAGGAGAGTTGTATGGTGTTGAAGCTCGTTTGCAGGTTAGTTAACACAGTGTCCAAAGAAGGGCCAGAAGTATACAGAATGGTATCGTCTGCGTAGAGGTGGATCAGAGAATCACCAGCGGAAGAGCGACATCATTGATGTATACAGAGAAGAGAGTCGGCCTGAGAATTGAACACTGTGGCACCCCCATAGAGACTGCCAGAGGTCCGGACAACAGGCCCTCCTCCGATTTGACACACTGAACTCTGTCTGAGAAGTAGTTGGTGAACCAGGCGAGGCAGTCATTTGAGAAACCAAGGCTGTTGAGTCTGCCGATAAGAATGTGGTGATTGACAGAGTCGAAAGGCTTGGCCAGGTCTATGAATACAGCTGCACAGTACTGTCTCTTATCGATGGAGGTTATGATATCGTTTAGGACCTTGAGCGTGGCTTGCCATGTGACCCCAGAGGACAAAAGCGGGAGTTATTTTAGATTAGCTTTTTTATGCTCATTAAAATACCCCGAAAGTAATATAAAGAAAAGCAGTGCGGGATTCTCCCATTGAATCTGATTACATTTCCATGCTTTTGGTACGGAGAATAACATGAGAGGAATACTCAGAAATAGGATGGCTTAACGGTGGTAAATGAAATCATGCCAGAGAATAATGGAAATATCAGACTTAATGTAGGAAATAGTGTGATGCCTGCTGCCAATACGGGGCTTTGTGAGCGAATAAGACGTGCGTGCCAAATATGCATTTCCAGTGACACACTTTCTTCTTATTTACTTTGTTCTGAAATGAAGTCTTCTTTTCAGCCCCTTCCAGTTTCCACTCTTTAAATTGTGGGGAAAAAGCTCAATGATAGAACAAAAATGCCTGAGCAAAAAAACATTTGCATATCTGCCTTCATTTAAATTCAAATTAAAAGTCTTAATCCGTCGTTTGTTCCTGTTGGTCCCTGGCAGGCAGAGAACGAGTGAGTGGGGATGCTAGGCTAAGTTTAGTGCAGCAGCTGGATGAGTAGGACTGGAAGAGGGAACAAGGACTGTGTGGTTAGCCGGGTGTGTGTGTGTCTCCAGGCTGGAGGAGACAAGCCATTTACTTGATTTTGCTTACACAGAAAATGTATCAAGATAATTAGCCTTTTCTAACTTGCTTCAAGACCTTTTTTTGGTTAAAGTAAGCAAAACTATCTGCCAGGCTGCTATCTTTTCAATAGCGGTGGTGGTCACGTGTTCACGAGGCAGAAGATCTGAGATCGAGTACCAGTGCGGGCTCATGAAGAAGGAATCTATACTGTTAAGCAAGTGACACCAGTTACAAAGGGATACCTACTGCTCCAAGATGGCTGCCATGTCTCCGGGTGATGGCCAGAGATGCTCAGACATATCTTCTTTCCCACCTCGAATCTTCCATTGGGCTGAAAGAGAAGCATATCCATAGAATTACATATAGAATACATGTATAATAAAGATAAGTGATTTATAGGATTTCGATGATAGGATCTCTATTACCATATCACGGTCTATGACAACCAGGTTGAACAAGCAACAGGGAGACAGTGAGACAGGCCGAGGTGGGGGCTCGTTGAAGGGAGGGATATTAAGAGAAAGAGAGTGAGCCTTCAAAGACCAAGTAAAACCTGCCAGCCTGAGCTAAGAGAGAGAGAAAAAAGAGACTCTGGACATAAAAAAGACTGTCACAACCTGTCTGATCCACTGGCTTTTATCAGCCTGTCATTGATTCTTCAAGTTATTATTGGTGCATGAAAAAAAACACATTACCGCTTCTTTCCCACAGAACCATTCAAGTCCTCTGTGACAGTGCAGTGACAGGCATGGCTTTGTTCTGACAATAGTGTCTCGGTGTGTCATATGATGTGGCTCCGGGTTAAGAAAAGACTTCTATAGCTGTCTATCATCCAGCCTTTGATAATTTGATTGGTTGCTTTTCATTGTTACTTCAATTTACACATAATTGGCTGTGATTGTTCGAAACAGGGGAATATCTTCATAAGTGTGTGTGTGCATGTGTGTGTTGGGGATCTTACTGTGAGTAGGATGATGCTGGGGGGCTTCATGGGGTACTCCGGGGGCAGCACGATCCTGCCGTGGTAAACCCCACCGTCAAAATCTGAGTCTGGGGGCCCGCGGACAGAGAAGTGCCACTCAAACAGATTATCCTGCGGGTACCCAACAAGCCAGTCACAAACACATATGTGACTCGTTTCAGGAAACTAGGCGTATGTTGCACGTCACTACTACACAGGAGAGGCATTTGAACGTAATTTTTTTTCTTATTTTTATTAAAATGCCTTCTGGAACATGTGAACTTTCATGTGCCTTAATAACAAACTTGTATTCCATCCATAAATACGAATACAATTGTTAAATTACAAGCCTAGTTGATTTAGCCACTGAAAAAGACAGGAACCTTCCCACCAACCATGATTGGCTGAGATAATGGAAGGGCTGGACATGCTGGGAGATGAGTTTGGATTGGTCTGCTATGTATCATGCTTCAGTTTGTAATGTGAGCTTTTCAGTATGTGTTGATAGTCCTTTCTAACGCGCCGTTTTTTGAAAGATATAACGTTAGCCATCGAGAACAACAAAAGTTTTGCTACTTTTCTCAACAACATTGATGCCTTGAATTTAGCAGGCGCTATCGACAGATCAGTTGGAAAAAGTGATGGGCTACTTTCTGCACATGCCACGGTCAATGTGAACCGGAGTGACTTGACACAATGCTGGCCAAACAAGATGTAGCTACAAACGGAGTTAAATGGTTCCAGCCTGCCATGAAGCATTCATCCATGTTATACAGGTAAGAGTCTAGCTACATTTTCTGATATAAGTTTTTAATTTAGTCAGAAAATATTTTTTTATTGCAAGTTCAATTGTACTGTTAGTTAGGGAACATTAGCTTGCTGGCTCGCTAGCTAAAGTTACGTGTATGATCTGTGTAGTAATATTATTAGAATCAGAAAGCCATTTGCATTGCTAGTTATAGCCTAATGTTAGCTAGCTAACATTGAACCTAGTTTGTTAGCTTTAGCTACCTGCAAATTTATACTACAGCTATGACAATGTTTGTATTGGTTAGTTTTATGAGTTGGGATTATGCCGTTTCATTGTTTAGCTTGCTAGCTACCTAGTAGCTAGCTACATGTCTAAACAAAAGACTCCACTTCGGCCAGATTATTACATGACCCATCAAATTAGCCAGGTATGTCTGGGGGTGATTACGGCCATTTATTGTATTTCATGAACGTGTACATGTCTAGACAATAGTGACCCATCCACTTAGCTAGATGTGACTGGGGGTGGTTATAGCATTTCCTTCACATGAACCATCAATTTAGACAAGTGTGTCAGGTAAGCGTCATCTGATGATGAGCCTGAGTGAGTTTGGGTGGCCCCAGGTATGACTGACCTCCAGTGGCTGGGCGTGGTAGTGCTCTGTGGGGTCCCTCAGTTCAGCTGCCTCCTTCATCAGCCTCTTCACAGCTAGCACCCACCCGGTGAAGAGAACAAACAAAACATCACGGTTAGCGCCAGGTAAAGCTGACATCCACTCATTCTTTATCCCAGCTGACACCAAGCTTGCAGTTTACTTCCACTAGCATGTGGTGTTCCAGGCATCTTCTCCACCGGTAGGTCTACATCCCCATATCCACAGACAGATATAGGGCCCTATAAAGTCTGCGGTGTGGAAAACGCGGACAGAATCACAGGATTCAGACATTAAAACAGAATTCAACAATATTCAAAATTCTATTGAACTTACTAGAAAAAGCATTAAATGATTTTGGGGAAAAACTAAATGAAATCAGTCAAAAAACAATAGATTTTATAGAGCCCTACAGACACGACAGTAGGCTAGACTCCTGATAGAGCCCTACAGACATGACAGAAAGGCTAGACTCCTGAAGTACACAGCGCTCATAGCTGCGGGAAGTATGGGTGCTGAGGGTGCTGCAGCAGCCCCTGATAAATCGAAAACAAATTTTAAATTGAAAAAAATTGTCAGCGCGCAAGGTCATGGAGTTCTCTATGATTGTTCAGTTATTGAGTTGTTACGCTTACCCACCGACCTGTTGAAAAGGAGGCGAGATGTAACCGAAATTGGAAAATAATTGGAAAAGGAAAGTGGAACTAAGGGGTATTCAGATGAACGGAATTGGTTTGGAATCCTTTAGAAGAAGTGAGCCTGTGAAATGAGCTCAGGAGTGGGAGTGGGGACCATCAGTTGGAAAGAAACTCTGGCTGGCCTGGCTATGTTTGAAAACATTACCAGCAATCAAATCCTTGCTTCCTGCATCCTAGTTTCCTACATTTCTCTTAAAGCACATTGGAGGAGGATCCAAGGTCCCTCCCTTGAACCTGCTTTGAGAGGAATTGAGAAAAACAAGAACAGAAGAAACAAGGTTTTCAGACACATCCCCTGTATGACTATAGGGCGAAGAGCAGGGGAGGAAGGCAGTTCAAGGCAGTGGAACAGAGAGGCTCTGACACCACACGCCTCCCAGGGCACGTGTTCCAGGTCTAATCTCGCCTCGGGCCAGACCCTCTAAACATCTATCTGTACTATTCTGTAATCCTACACTGAAAAGAGAAGGAAAAGAAAAGGAAGTCGGTGTGTGAAACTAGAATGCGCTGAGTAAACTCTTCCCTCTCCACCCCCCTGTTTACTCACAGATGGTAAGATCAAGTTTATCTTTCTGGGGGAAAAAACTGTTTGCATAAACTAAAGATGAGGTTATGACTAGGGCTGTTGCGGTGACTGTATTACCGCCACACACTGGCGGTTACGAGTCATGAAGGCAGTCAAATTCCACATGGCCGTTTAGTCAAGGTAATTAGGCTTCTCCAAGCTCTGATGCTGCTGATGGTCATTAGTAGCCTACCAAACTTGTTAACTTCTTTATGATAGGGGGCAGCATTTTGACTTTTGGATGAATTGCGTGCCCATAGTGAACTGCCTCCTACTCTGTCCCAGATGTAATAATAATATGCATATATTAGCATTTGGATATAAAACACTCTGAAGTTTCTAAAACTGTTTGAATGATGTCTGTGAGTATAACAGAACTCATATGGCAGGCAGAAACCTGAGAAATATTCCAAACAGGAAGTGAGAATTCTGAGGCTGGTCGATGTTCAACTCATCGCCTTTTCAATTCCCTGTAAGATATGGATCTGTTTGCACTTCCTACGCCTTCCACTAGATGTCAACAGTCTGTAGAACGTGGAATGAAGCCTCTGCTGTGATGTTGAGCCGGATGGGAGGTGTTTCAGTCAGTGGTCTGGCAGAATGCCAGTTCCTGGTCACGCGCATTACACATGATATCGCCTTGCGTTCCATTTCTTCTAGAGACACGAAGGAATTCTCCGGTTGGAACGCTATTGGATAGTTATGATAACAACATCCTGAAGATTGATTTTCTACTTAGTTTGACCAGTTTATTCGACCTGTTATATAACTTTTTGAAGTTTTCGTCCGAGTTCGCCTGCAGCTGCGCGAGCGTTGCTAGCAAAACATGCTAGCAAAAGTAGCTACTTAGACATAAGTAATGGACATTATCGAACAAAACAACGATTTATTGTGGAACTAGGATTCCTGGGAGTGCTTTCTGATGAAGATCATAAAAGGTAAGGGAATATTTATGATGTAATTTCGTATTTCTGTTGACATGGCGGAGAAATGTTGTTCTTATCTGAGCGCCGTCTCAGATTATTGCATGGTGTGCTTTTTACGTAAGTTTTTTTTTAAATCTGACAAAGCGGTTGCATTAAGAACAAGTGTATATTTAATTCTATGTAAAATATGTGTCTTTCATCAAAGTTTATGATGAGTATTTATGTTATTTGACGTGGCTCTCTGCAATTTCTCCGGATATTTTGGAGGCATTTCTGAACATGGCGCCAATGTAAACCGAGATTTGTGGATATAAATATGCACATTATCGAACAAAACATAAATGTATTGTGTAACATGATGTCCTATGAGTGTCATCTGATGAAGATCATTAAAGTTTAGTGATTCATTTTATCTCTATTTCTGCTTTTTGTGACTACTATCTTTTGCTGGGAAAATGGCTGTGTTTTTCTGTGGCTATGTACTGAGCTAACATAATTGTTTGGTGTGCTTCCCCTGTAAATCCTTTTTGAAATCAGACATGTTGGCTGGATTCACAACATGTGTAGCTTAGTGTCTTTCATGTGTGATTTCATGAAAGATAGATTTTTATAGTAATATATTTGAATTTGGCGCGCTACATTTGTTCTGGCTTTTGGCCAAGTGGGACGCTGCCGTCCCACATATCCCAGAGAAGTTAACTGCCTGGTACTCAGCACTCTATGGTCCCTCTAAATCACTTTGACATAAATGCAAATCTATTAGAAATATAATCTAATCATTTAGATAAAAGCCCATGAGCTCATGTTGTGCAACATTTCTATAGGCTATACAATTCCGCGAGAAAACAATGATGACCTCTATTAAAAAGAGGAGGATCCCATCAGCTTTCTATAGGCTAGGCTTACTATATTTATTTCTCAACTTTCCTAATATTAAGCACATTGCTTAACTTTACAATAGGAGTATAGTCTACCTGGCTGGCATGAAAATGAACCCCGGGAAAGCGTTTTCCACTGCCCCTGTTTCGAGACAGGTGCATGATAATGGTTAATTCTAAATCAAAACAAATTTCACACATTATTTAGTATATGTAAAGACAAAATTAAATCAAGAATAGTCTGATGGGTGACAATATTAGCTTGTGAATGATGCCCAGCTTAAGGCAAGAAACAAAGCCTTTTTTTGCAACTTCTTCGAATAATAGTCGAGCACCTCATGTAGCCTAGCCCATAGGCCTATATGTTTTCTTTAAATTTATTTATTTAGTACTTTTTTGCCCTTTTTCTTCCCAATTTTGTGATATCCAATTGGTAGTTACAGTCTTGTCCCATCGCTGCACCTCCCGTACAGACTCGGGAGAGGCGGAACATTGGCCCTTATAGCCTACTGTTGTGTGTGCACTGCTGCATTTATGTGAAGAAATAGCCTAATAGTTTATCAACATTTTAAGCTAAACGTTCAGATCTGTTGCGTCAGCCACATAGCGTAAAAAAAGTGGTTTTGATGCTAGTGGTTGTATTCATTTGAGATCTATAGCATCCCACAACTGTCCCAGACTATGTTTGGAATATTTGTTTCTCGCACAGAATAGAATAGGTAAACTTCTGTACTATGGGGGATAGTAGATTGACATAGGCTAGTGCTTTTGCTGTTCGTTAGAATTACTCATCTTGTTGGCTGACGAAAAGTAAATGTGGACAGTTCCTGCAATATTTTAAATATGCACCTCGGAATTGGATAAGGACGCAGTTGCGTCCCCGGTGTGTCTATCTTCACTTGTAGCCTGTGAGAAAGACCCGATCACGTGATGGAGAGCCATGTGAGTAAGAGGTGCTTCAGAGCCCGCAGCACTCAGGGAGAAGGGCACACACAACGCAGCACTCTGGGCCAAGGGCACCATGGCCACTGGCCGCAAAAGGCATGGATTTTTTTAGGGTGCATTACGGCCACACAAAGGGGATGCCACTGTGAAATTTGAGGCATTATCAAGTGCTTGTCAAATTGTGAATGAGAGTGATGAAGTGTGTACAGCCTGCGCAAAAAAACAAAGTAGAGCTCATGCCTTTCAAGACACTTTTTTTCAAATCATCATTAGAGTCGCATCATGCAGCCTTACAATGTATTAAAAATAAAAACATATAGCCTAAAGTTTTGTAGAACAACTAAAGATACATTAATAACTCAAAATTAAGCATATAGGAGTACCTATTTATTTAACCACACTCCCCCAAATCGTTCGGAGATAATATCCTTTCTATTTTATTCAGCTTTGTTTAATTGTATTCATACTATGAAATAATATATAAATAATGCCACGGAATTCTAAGCAAATCTTGTCTGCTAAATGAACTAGTGTAGCCCACAGCAATATGGCATAGCCAGATCAGGTCCTAACATAAGGACAATGCTATTCTGTTTTTCTGAAATAGACAACATCATCTTCAAATCATGTTTCTTTAGACCTGTCTAAATTCTTTATTTATTTATTGTGAAGGTGTAGGCTATACTACATGGATTTATTAGACTTTTAAAAAAATGTAGACGTTCCAAAGGTATCCGTGACTTGTAGGCTACAGTGGGGAGAACAAGTATTTGATACACTGCCGATTTTGCAAGTTTTCCTACTTACAAAGCATGTAGAGGTCTGTAATTTTTATCATAGGTACACTTCAACTGTGAGAGACGGAATCTAAAACAAAAATCCAGAAAATCACATTGTATGATTTTTAAGTAAATAATTTGCATTTTATTGCATGACATAAGTATTTGATACATCAGAAAAGCAGAACTTAATATTTGGTACAGAAACCTTTGTGTGCAATTACAGAGATCATACGTTTCCTGTAGTTCTTGACCAGGTTTGCACACACTGCAGCAGGGATTTTGGCCCACTCCTCCATACAGACCTTCTCCAGATCCTTCAGGTTTCGGGGCTGTCGCTGGGCAATACGGACTTTCAGCTCCCTCCAAAGATTTTCTATTGGGTTCAGGTCTGGAGACTGGCTAGGCCACTCCAGGACCTTGAGATGCTTCTTACGGAGCCACTCCTTAGTTGCCCTGGCTGTGTGTTTCGGGTCGTTGTCATGCTGGAAGAACCAGCCACGACCCATCTTCAATGCTCTTACTGAGGGAAGGAGGTTGTTGGCCAAGATCTCGCGATACATGGCCCCATCCATCCTCCCCTCAATACGGTGCAGTCGTCCTGTCCCCTTTGCAGAAAAGCATCCCCAAAGAATGATGTTTCCACCTCCATGCTTCACGGTTGGGATGGTGTTCTTGGGGTTGTACTCATCCTTCTTCTTCCTCCAAACACGGCGAGTGGAGTTTAGACCAAAAAGCTCTATTTTTGTCTCATCAGACCACATGACCTTCTCCCATTCCTCCTCTGGATCATCCAGATGGTCATTGGCAAACTTCAGACGGGCCTGGACATGCGCTGGCTTGAGCAGGGGGACCTTGCGTGCGCTGCAGGATTTTAATCCATGACGGCATGGTGTGTTACTAATGGTTTTCTTTGAGACTGTGGTCCCAGCTCTCTTCAGGTCATTGACCAGGTCCTGCCGTGTAGTTCTGGGCTGATCCCTCACCTTCCTCATGATCATTGATGCCCTACGAGGTGAGATCTTGCATGGAGCCCCAGACCGAGGGTGATTGACCATCATCTTGAACTTCTTCCATGTTCTAATAATTGCGCCAACAGTTGTTGCCTTCTCACCAAGCTGCTTGCCTATTGTCCTGTAGCCCATCCCAGCCTTGTGCAGGTCTACAATTTAACCCTGATATCCTTACACAGCTCTCTGGTCTTGGCCATTGTGGAGAGGTTGGAGTCTGTTTGATTGAGGTTGTGGACAGGTGTCTTTTATACAGGTAACGAGTTCAAACAGGTGCAGTTAATACAGGTAATGAGTGGAGAACAGGAGGGCTTCTTAAAGAAAAACTAACAGGTCTGTGAGAGCCGGAATTCTTACTGGTTGGTAGGTGATCAAATACTTATGTCATGCAATAAAATGCAAATTAATTACTTAAAAATCATACAATGTGATTTTCTGGATTTTTGTTTTAGATTCCGTCTCTCACAGTTGAAGTGTACCTATGATAAAAATTACAGACCTCTACATGCTTTGTAAGTAGGAAAACCTGCAAAATCGGCAGTGTATCAAATACTTGTTCTCCCCACTGTATGTGTAGAAGCCAGGAGATGCTAAATGTGTTTGTTACTTAACGGTCAATTACCGTGAGACCAACAGTTATTTGCTTGACAATCGAAGTTTCATGACCGCCACAGCCCTAGTTATGACATGCTAATAATTATCAATAAGCACCTTTCGAAGAGCGAATGACATGCAGGTCAAACAGTGTGACCAAAGCAATGGGGGAATAATATTTTACTGTCTGAGAAATTTCTTTTCACATCCTGACTTGTTAAATTAGTGAAGCGAGTGGTTTCTATTGTGGCTTTAAAAGGTGTATCGTAATTTCATAAAATATTTCTGGTGCCAATAGTGGAATGATAGTGTTACTAAATTGATAATTTCAGTTTATGTGAGAAAACAAGCACTGAATAGTGTAGGGAATCATTGTAACATCTAAATGATTGTACCATCTAAAATCGCTGTGAAATATACACTGCTCAAAAAAATAAAGGGAACACTTAAACAACACAATGTAACTCCAAGTCAATCACACTTCTGTGAAATCAAACTGTCCACTTAGGAAGCAACACTGATTGACAATAAATTTCACATGCTGTTGTGTAAATGGAATAGACAACAGGTGGAAATTATAGGCAATTAGCAAGACACCCCCAATAAAGGAGTGGTTCTGCAGGTGGTGACCACAGACCACTTCTCAGTTCCTATGCTTCCTGGCTGATGTTTTGGTCACTTTTGAATGCTGGCGGTGCTTTCACTCTAGTGGTAGCATGAGACGGAGTCTACAACCCACACAAGTGGCTCAGGTAGTGCAGCTCATCCAGGATGGCACATCAATGCGAGCTGTGGCAAGAAGGTTTGCTGTGTCTGTCAGCGTAGTGTCCAGAGCATGGAGGCGCTACCAGGAGACAGGCCAGTACATCAGGAGACGTGGAGGAGGCCGTAGGAGGGCAACAACCCAGCAGCAGGACCACTACCTCCGCCTTTGTGCAATAAGGAGCAGAAGGAGCACTGCCAGAGCCCTGCAAAATGACCTCCACAGGCCACAAATGTGCATGTGTCTGCTCAAACGGTCAGAAACAGACTCCATGAGGGTGGTATGAGGGCCCGACGTCCACAGGTGGGGGTTGTGCTTACAGCCCAACACCGTGCAGGACGTTTGGCATTTGCCAGAGAACACCAAGATTGGCAAATTCGCCACTGGCGCCCTGTGCTCTTCACAGATGAAAGCAGGTTCACACTGAGCACGTGACAGACGTGACAGTCTGGAGACGCCGTGGAGAACGTTCTGCTGCCTGCAACATCCTCCAGCATGACCGGTTTGGCGATGGGTCAGTCATGGTGTGGGGTGGCATTTCTTTGGGGGGCCGCACAGCCCTCCATGGGCTCGCCAGAGGTAGCCTGGCTGCCATTAGTTACCGAGATGAGATCCTCAGACCCCTTGTGAGACCATATGCTGGTGCGGTTGGCCCTGGGTTCCTCCTAATGCAAGACAATGCTAGACCTCATGTGGCTGGAGTGTGTCAGCAGTTCCTGCAAGAGGAAGGAATTGATGCTATGGACTGGCCCGCCCGTTCCCCAGACCGGAATCCAATTGAGCACATCTGGGACATCATGTCTCGCTCCATCCACCAACGCCACGTTGCACCACAGACTGTCCAGGAGACTCATGAAACCATCCGCCACCTCATCAGGAGCATCCCCAGGCGTTGTAGGGAGGTCATACAGGCACGTGGAGGCCACACACACTACTGAGCCTAATTTTGACTTGTTTTAAGGACATTACATCAAAGTTGGATCAGCCTGTAGTGTGGTTTTCCACTTTAATTTTGAGTGTGACTCCAAATCCAGACCTCCATGGGTTGATAAATTTGATTTCCATTGATCATTTTTGTGTGATTTTGTTGACAGCACATTCAACTATGTAAAGAAAAAAGTATTTAATAAGAATAGTTCATTCATTCAGATCTAGGATGTGTTATTTTAGTGTTCCCTTTATTTTTTTGAGCAGTGTATTTTCCATAATAAAAAATATCAACCAGCTTCAAACAGCGGTTTGAGTCCACCAGCTTCAAATAGCTGTAAAAACGATATTTTGTGTAATTGAAAATATATTTCACAGCGATTTTAGATGGTAGAATCATTCCTTACACTATTCAGTGCTTGTTTTCTCACATAAACTGAAATTGAGTGAACAGTGTAGAATTGCAGCAACCAGGAAATTAGCAAATCCACTTGATAACACAGCCAAAGTCAGAACAGCTTTCCCAGTATAATTTTTCCCAACAGATGACGCTCCGGCAGGAGAAATACAAATATCACAGCCAATCATAACACTGGCGGGTAAGTAATACTGTAAAACACTATCATTTCACTATTAGCGACAGATATATTATGGACATTTGCTGATGATTTTTTTTTATAAATCCTGTGTAGGACCTTTAAATCAAGCTTAGACATTATGTTGTAGGAGTCAGACACCGACAGATGCATTTCTGTTTATAATCAATAGCAGAGAAACAATCCCGATTCCCAAATATTGAAGTACAGCTTGGAAATACGTTACAAATAGATGCTAAGCTTCAACAGGAAGTGGCACAATACAACAAAGCTGCAATGTATGTAAGCACTCAAGCTAGTCACAACTTCAACCACATTACAAAGGAAATATTAATCATTTTCTGTGGAATTGTGCAATAGGTTGTTTTAAGTTGTACCCTGTTTGTTGACACCGACCAGGGCATCAATTCAAATGTGTTGCATTCTAATACAATTTGATCAACTGACAAAGTGCTTAATATTATATATATTAATTTGCAGTGCTTAGCATTTGCAGTGCTTAAAATAATATTCTTCCAGAACAAAATAAGGAATATAACTGCCTAGTTTAGTATGAAGAAAGAACAGTGGATAGAGCTTAAGGACCTTGTATAGTATGAATGAATAGCACAGTAAATATTGAACAAAGACTGTAGGGAGTCAAGAGGTCATGGCAGAAGATATACAGTGCATTCGTAAAGTTTTCAGACCCCTTGACTTTTTCCATATTTTGTTACATTACAGCTCTATTCTAAAATTGATTAAATAAAACATTATCATCAATCTACACACAATGCCCCACAATGACAAAGCGAAAACAGGTTTTTAGAAATGTTTGCAAATGTATAAAAAATAAAAAACAGATACCTTATTTACATAAGTATTTAGACCCTTTGCTATGAGACTTAAAATTGAGCTTAGGTGCATCCTGTTTCCATTGATCAACCTTTCTACAACTTGATTGGAGTCCACCTGTGGTAGATGCAATTGATTGGACATGATTTGGAAAGGCACACACCTGTCTATAAGTTCCCACAGTTGACAGTGCATGTCAGAGCAAAAAAGGAATTGTCCGCTGAGCTCCGAGACAGGACTATGTCGAAGCACAGATCTGGGGAAGGGTAGCAAAATGTCTGCAGTATTGAAGGTCCCCAATAACACACTGGCCTCAATCATTCTTAAATGGAAGAAGTTTGGAACCACCAAGACTCTCCTAGAGCTGGCCCCCCGGCCAAACCGGTCACCTCCCTGACCAAGAACCCGATGGTCACTCTGACAGAGCTCCAGAGTTCCACTGTGGAGATGGGACAACCTTCCAGAAGGACAACCATCTCTGCAGCACTCCACCAATCAGGCCTTTATGGTAGAGTGGCCAGACGGAAGCCACTCCTCAGAAAAAGGCACATGACAGCCCGCTTGGAGTTTGCCAAATGGCACCTAAAAGACTCCCAGACCATGAGAAACAAGACTCTTTGGCCTGAATGCCAAGCATCACATCTGGAGGAAACTTGCCACCATCCCTAAGGTAACGCATGGTGATGGCAGCATCATGCTGTGGGGATGTTTTTCAGCAACAGGGTCTGGGAGACTAGTCAGGATTGAGGGAAAGATGAACGGAGCAAAGTACAGAGAGATCCTTGATGAAAACCTGCTCCAGGATCTTGGAAGGTGAACCTTCGCCCCAGTCTAACAGGACAACGACCCTAAGTACACAGCCAAGACAACGCAGGAGTGGCTTCGGGACAAGTCTCTGAATGTCCTTGAGTGGCCCGGCCAGAGCCCGGACTTGAACCCGATTGGATATCTCTGGAGAGACCTGATTGCTGTGCAACGGCGCTCCCCATCCAACCTGACAGAGCTTGAGAAGAGCTTGAGAGGATCTGCAGAGAAGAATGGGAGAAACTCCCCAAATAGAAGTGTGCCAAGCTTGTAGCGTCATACCCAAGACTTGATTCTGTAATCACTGCCAGGTGCTTCAACAAAGTACTGAGTAAAGGGTCTGAATACTTATGTAAATGCATATTTTTTTATTTTGTAGAAATTTGCAAAAAATTCTAAAAACCTGTTTTTGCTTTGTCATTATGGGTTATTGTGTGTAGATTGATGGGGGGAAACAATTTAACCCATTTTAGAATCAGTCTAGAAAAAGTCAAGGGAACTGAATACTTTCCGAATGCAGTGTATGGTTTGCGTGTGTGTGTGTGTGTGTGCTACAGCCTCTGCCCTAATGCATTGGGCCCACAGAAACCCTGGGCCGGAGGAGACGGCAAGGGCAATAAATTACAGTGACAGCCACTGTGAGTTAGAACTGTCCAAACTAGGGCACAACTCTCCAGCAGGTTGACACAACAAGCCTGCAAAGCAGAGCGAGCAATCCTCTCTCGCACTCCCCAGCAGCAACAGATGATGTATTCACACAAAGGAGCAGCTATTGTGGAGGAGGACCGTGTGTGATTATGAGCAGAAAAGTGTTTTCTGGTCTAAAAAAACTACAGTATATAGTGCCCTCCGTAATTATTATTATTATTTTTTCTTCTTTTGGCTCTGTACTCCAGCACTTTGGATCTGAAATGATACAATGACTACAAGGTTAAAGTGCAGAATGTCAGCTTTAATTTGAGGGTATTTTCATCCATATGAAATTACAGCACTTTTTGTACATAGTCCACCGCATGCCCCCATTTTAGGGGACCAAAAGTATTGAGACAAATTCACTTATGTGTATTAAAGTAGTCAAATGTTTAGTATTTGGTTCCGTATTCCTAGCACACAATGATTACATCAAGCTTTTGACTCTACAAACTTGTTGGATGCATTTGCTATTTGTTTTGGTTGTGTTCCATTTTATTTTGTGCCCAATAGAAATTAATGGTAAATAATGTATTGTAGCATTTTGGAGTTACTTTTATTGTAAATAAGAATAGAATATATTTCTAAACACTTCTACATTAATGTAGATGCTACCATGATTATGGATAGAACTGAATGAATCGTGAATAATGATGAGTGATTAAGTTAGACGCACAAATATCATACACCCACAAAAATGATAACCTCCCGTTATTGTAACCTCCGAATCCCCTCTCTCCACTGGGATTCTCTGCCTCTAACCCTATTACAGGGGCTGAGTCACTGGCTTACTGGTGCTCTTTCATGCCGTCCCTGGGAGGGGTGCGTCACTTGAGTGGGTTGAGTTACTGACGTGATCTTCCTGTCTGGGTTGGCGCCCCCCCTTGGTTTGTGCTGTGGTGATCTTTGTGGGCTATACTCGGCCTTGTCTCAGGATTGTAAGTTGGTGGTTAAAGATATCCCTCTAGTGGTGTGGGGGCTGTGCTTTGGCAAAGTGGGTGGGGTTATATCCTTCCTGTTTGGCCCTGTCCGGGGGTTTCTTCTGATGGGGCCACAGTGTCTCCTGACCCCTCCTGTCTCAGCCTCCAGTATTTATGCTGCAGTAGTTTATGTGTCGGGGGGCTAGGGTCAGTTGGTTATACCTGGAGTACTTCTCCTATCTTATCCAGTGTCCTGTGTGAATTTAAGTATGCTCTCTCTAATTCTCTCGTTCTCTCTTTCTTTCTCTCTCTCGGAGAACCTGAGCCCTAGGACCATACGTCACGGCAAACCGGGCATGATGACTCCTTGCTGTCCCCAGTCCGCCTGGCCTTGCTGCTATTCCAGTTTCAGCTGTTCTGCCTGCGGTTATGGAACCCCTACCTGTCCCAGACCTGCTGTTTTCAACTCTTAATGATCGGCTATGAAAAGCCAACTGATATTTATTCCTGATTATTATTTGACCATGCTTGTCATTTATGAACATTTTGAAAATCTTGGCTCTCTCTAATTCTCTCTTTCTTTCTCTCTCTCGGAGGACCTGAGCCCTAGGACCATACGTCAGGACTACCGGGCATGATGACTCCTTGCTGTCCCCAGTCCACCTGGCCTTGCTGCTATTCCAGTTTCAACTGTTCTGCCTGCGGTTATGGAACCGCCACCTGTCCCAGACCTGCTATTTTCAACTCTTAATGATTGGCTATGAAAAGCCAACTGAAAATTATTCATGATTATTATTTGACCATGCTTGTCACTTATGAATATTTTGAACATCTTGGCATAGTTCTGTTATAATCTCCACCCGGCACAGCCAGAAGAGGACTGGCCACCCCTCATAGCCTGGTTCCTCTCTAGGTTTCTTCCTAGGTTTTGGCCTTTCTAGGGAGTTTTTCCTAGCCACCGTGCTTCTACACCTGCATTGCTTGCTGTTTGGGGTTTTAGGCTGGGTTTCTGTACAGCACTTCGAGATATTAGCTGATGTACGAAGGGCTATATAAAATAAACTTGATTTGATTTTGATTTGATTGTAATGGTGTCTTGGGTGTATGATATTTGTGTGTCTGTAACTTTCTCACTGTCCCAATAATTACAGAGGACACTGTATGTGGACGTGTGGATACAGATTTTCACAGCAATTTTTAAGTTGATACCTCCCCTCTATCTCTACTGCTGTGGGGTGGCAGACAAAATCTTCCACTTGGGACTTCTTTAAGGTTCAGCGATGGGGAAATTATTGTGACGGAGGTGAGATACGGTATCAGAGGCGGGCATGCCAGGCTTGCTATGTTGAGGGCCACTTGGAGTGTCTCAGCTCCATGTCTCATTCAGCCTGATTACGGTGATGACTGGGTGTCTGTCAGCACCAGGCTTTGATGGCATGGCCAATGGCGACTCAGACACTGCCTGTGCCACTAAGCTCTCCAGTCATGGGCCTGATGGGCCATGGCAGCTGTCAACAGTTTGTCCGGAAACTCATTGGGTAATATGTGGGTCCCCCTCCAACTTCGGCATGGTGGTTGTCTCTCTCAGCAGCTGGCTGACTAATATTCTGAGATTTCACAGAAAACACTCACTATTGGACTAACCAGGTTTAATACAGTAGGCTGGTGGGATGAAGAGCAAAATATTGTATACTGAGTGGTTTCAATTGGGATTTGATTTGACAGGTCTTTGGAGGGTTGATTTCCAGATAACACTAGCACAGTGTGGTCGGCTTGTGCACACCACCCCCGCTGTCCGCTGTGACGATTATCCGGAAGAGACAGCTGCCATGACAGTGAACATACAGTATAGGGCTACATAGCTTACACTTCACTTCCTATTCCTATTGTGCATTTAGCCTACCTACCTTGTCATAAAGTTGCAATTGCCCATTTGTTACTATGCAAATAGGCTTAATGTAAACTTCTAACTCTGAATCTGGGGAGTTCGATGCATAGCCTAATTGTTCAAGGGCTATATTATAATGAGTGTAAGGTTAAATAAAAATGTGTGTTATGGCCATGTGAGCACTCCGTTCTTCTGAGCTGAATCTATCCTGGAGCGCCACTAAGCACTCTAAGAACCACCCGGCCTCAAGTCCAATTCATTTGGTTTGGGGATTAAGCATTGGCTCCCACTACTGAAAGAGATGCAGCTGCCTTAAAAAAACACTTGGCACTCTGGTTGTGGCGGGGAGAGAGAAAAAAAGCCTGAAGAGAATAAAAAGCCTAGTTATTTTTTTTTCTTCGCATGTGGGTGGTCAAATCGGCATGGTCTTGGAGCAGTCTGATATAGCTTAGTCTGCACTCGTGTTTCCCGGGGGATAGAAAGGTGAGATGCAGTTTTTAGACCCCTCCTCCGACAGCGAACATGCCCCCTCGTATAGGCTAAACTACTCAGCCGTCCCTCATTAAAGCCACTGTGGGATCAGGGGCTTTTGAAAGTGAGTCAGGCTATCTGTTAAGCATGGTGAGTTATCGTAAAAATTCACAAGTTAGGGCACAGAGCTAAAATAATAAGAAAAAAATCCTTGACAACAGTATTGCATAATTTTGTCAGTAGGAATCCAGCTGTTCAAAATCATATAATAAACCAGATCAGGACAACAGTAACGTCAAGCTTTACACGACAGTGCTCTTACCAAGGCTCACAGACTTTTCATCAATACTGATACTCACTGCTGATACACAGGGACCAGATGTTGCAGACAGACAGTGACGTTTTTTTCTTCACTGGATCAGTTGATTGCTCTGCTGAATACAATCAAAGTTCCTCACGCCTCATTACTTGGAGACTTGGTGAGCATCGGAGTGGAACTCTTGTTCTCAACTAGCCTACTTGGTTAAATAAAGGTGAAATAAAAACTCTACACATGTGAAGCACTTGTCTCCCTATGGAAGTTGTCAATGCTGTGACTGTTCCTAAAAAGGAACAGACAGACTAGGGCTGGATCTCAGCCCATTGGTCCTCCTCAAACACCTGGATGCACTTTGACAGGAGCCCAAAACCATCATTGGTTTTCTATGGCTGCATCCCGAACACATCCCGAACCCAACAGCGTTGCAGTTCTTGACACTCAAACCAGTGCGCCTGAGACATACTATCATACCTCTTTTAAAAGGCACTTAAAAGTGCGCAGAAGACGTGGATGTCGATAAAGGCAGCTCCCCGCACCTTAACCTGTCCATTCCCCTTCATCTACATCTGGATTTAATAGGTGACATCAATAAGGGATCATAGCTTCCACCTGGATTCACCTGTTCAGTCTGTCATGGAAAGAGCAGGTGTTCCAAATGTTTTGTACACTCAGCGCACTACTTTTGACCAGAGCCCTGGGAATAGGGTGCCATTTGGGACACATTTTATGTGGAGTCCTTTTTTAGCCATGTCTCGAAATAACAATGAGTGGGAGTGAAATAAGAAAAGCCTCTGCTGCCACATGGGCCTCCTGACTCCAGTGGTGAGAAGGGTTTCGGTCAACGGCCCTGGGAGATAGGATTATAATCCTGTACACAAAATCGTTTTACGTAACGCATTTTAGTGTTTGCAGCTGGGGGCGATTCAGGCAGGGTTTGTCCTGCGAGCAGGGAGACACCGTTATGTAACCACTTTTAACCAAACTCTTAAGAAGACACGATAGGGTTTAGAGACATAGGTGATGATAGAAAATGTGGAGCTCACTACTGACCACTCCCCTTTCCAAACGTAGAGAAGGGCTACGTCCCAAATGGCACTCATTTTTATTTCTCGTGTATTTTTCTTCTACCATTTGTCATTTTTTTAGTACTACATTGATATTGATCACTGAATTGTTAGGTTTAGAGCTTGCAAGAACGACATTTCACAGCACTTGTGCACAAGACATTAAAACTTGAAACTATTACCTATATAGTGCACTACTTTTGACCAGAGCCCTATGAGTTGTGCACTACATAGGGAATAGGGTGCCATTTGGGACGAGAACAATGTTTTGGTTGTGGGTTTCTAATGCTGTTTGTTCACATCTGCTCTCCAAACTGGGAGGTAATACCAGGTCTCAGAGACAAAAGGCGGAAAGTGATACTCTAAACATAGGATCTTCATTTGCTTTTCCACACAGAGGGCAAACTGTAATTGCATTATTTTACAATGTGAATAATTCCTCTAGTTCCCCATAATATAATTGAACTACTACAAAGTGTTGCAGCCTTATCCTTCTTTTGACCCCATTTCAAAACTGGAACCAAGTTTTTTTATTTGATCATTTCTCTAACTCAACTATTGCCTCAGACTTATTTCTCAAAATGCAAACTCTAGCTAACCCATGCCTTATTGTAAGCCCGTACCTTAAATCCAGCTCACTTGCCAACCAACACCAAGTGTGCAAGGACAAGACAGCTTTGATCAATATTCTGATCAGAGAGAATTCTACCTCTATACCTGATCTAGTGTGACAGAAGCGACAGGCAAAAAAATGCTTCATGCTAAAACAAGGTTTCGGTACATTTAGATTATCTTGACACAGCCCAAGGTAAATGCCACAGAAGGCAGAAAATGAAATCTAGAAACCATCTCTAATTTGATCGAGTGTGAAACCACAGAACCTGCGAACACATGGAGCTTAGTGCAACTGATTGGAACTGGTTGAAAGTGGCATGTTCTTCCTGCCCACTCACTAACAAGTTAACTACTGACTTTCAGCATGCATATAGAGAAGGACACTCAACTTGTACTACACTGACTCTGATGACTGATGATTGTTAAAGGAAATTGATAATAAGATTAAGGCTGTCCCTGACAAAACATTTCTGGAGTCGACTGAAAGTCGTCTGTTCTTTTGACCAATCGATTAGTCCAAATTTTTAAACATGTATTTTTACAAGAGACACCCTATGTGTCATACCCAGATGTGCTAAATGGGATTGAGATCCGGGCTCTTCGCTGGCCATGGCAGAACACTGACTTTCCTGTCTTGCAGGAAATCACGCACAGAATGAGCAGTATGGCTGGTGGCATTGTCATGCTGGAGGGTCATGTCAGGATGAGCCTGCAGGAAGGGTACCACATGAGGGCGGAGGATATCTTCCCTGTAACACACATCGTTGAGATTGCCTGCAATGACAACAAGCTCAGTCCGATGATGCTGTGACACACCGCCCCAGACCATGACGGACCCTCCACCTCCAAATCGATCCCGCTCCAGAGTACAGGCCTCAGTGTAACGCTCATTCCTTCGACGATAAACGCGAATCTGACCATCACCACTGGTGAGACAAAACTGCGACTCGTCAGTGAAGAGCACTTTTTGCCAGTCCTGTCTGGTCCAGCGACGGTGGGTTTGTGCCCATAGGCAACATTGTTGCCGGTGATGTCTGGTGAGGACCTGCCTTACAACAGGCCTACAAGCCCTCAGTCCAGCCTCTCTCAGCCTATTGCGGCCAGTCTGAGCACTGATGGAGGGATTGTGTGTTCCTGGTGTAACTCGGGCAGTTGTTGTTGCCATCCTGTACCTGTCCCGCAGGTGTGATGTTCGGATGTACCGATCCTGTGCAGGTGTTGTTACACGTGGTCTGCCACTGCGAGGACGGTCAGCTGTCCGTCCTGTCTCCCTGTAGTGCTGTCTTAGGTGTCTCACAGTACGGACATTGCAATTTATTGCCCTGGCCACATCTGCAGTCCTCATGTCTTCTTGCAGCATGCCTAAGGCACGTTCACGCAGATGAGCAGGGACCCTGGGCATCTTTCTTTTGGTGTTTTTCAGAGTCAGTAGAAAGGCCTCTTTAGTGTCCTAAGTTTTCATAACTGTGACCTTAATTGCCTACCGTCTGTAAGCTGTTAGTGTCTTAACGACCGTTCCACAGGTGCATGTTCATTAATTGTTTATGGTTCATTGAACAAGCATGGGAAACCGTGTTTAAACCGCTTACAATGAATATCTGTGAAAGACAGGGTCCTGAAAAAGGGACGTTTCTTTTTTTGAGTTTATGCATTGAGCTTGTCTGAAGCTTTCAGCTTATCGTTTGATGAAATAAGACAAATGCCCCAAGAGTGCACCATAGATCTATATCACCAGAAGAAAAAAAACTTAACCTGACGCAACTATTCTCCTCCCTCTCCTGCTGGCTTTCACAGATTCTGCCATTACTCTCCTGAAGTTGCCGGTAATAGGCGACACGAGGAGTTGGCAACCTTTCTTATGTGGAATGCCAATTTATCTTACCAATGCCAGTTATGGTTTATATATGCACATTTTCATGAAACAGTTTCATTTAATTTATAACAATTTCTTCATATCTCAAAATCATTGTTATGTGGTTAATCAACATTCAATCGAAATCTAATTGAAAATGATACAAACCTAAAAAATAACAATGACATTGCCAACGATGTAAAAAATAGCCTACATAAAGCCAACAAATAAAAACATTGCAGCCTGCAGGTAGAAAATATCCTGATAAAAATAAATATCCTATAAATCACATTGGCTACACATGGCCTGTCTGCAACGAACTTGAAACATTTTCTCAACTATTAACTTGGGTCCAGCCCCAAGCTTGCACTAGCAACATTGTATAAAATATTCAGGGCCCTCAGTTTCCTGCACCAGTGAGCTCGGGACAGACAATGCTGTAGGCTATTTGCGTAAGGGATAAGAAGCAGCGCTTGACTATGGCAGGGTATCACCGGAGCTGACTACCAGCACCTCAAATGTTCTACTGCTTGAGCTCCTGTTCCTCCTATAGAATATTAGCTCAAAAGTATTGTGGAGCTCCTGCACCTAAAAATAAACAGTATCAGCACCCAAAATGAGCACCGGAACCTATTTCAGTCCAAGTCAAGCACTGATAAGAAGTAATCAAGTAGGCCTATTTTATGACCTTTCCACTGGGTCAGAGCATGACATTTTTCAGTTTCACACTGAGTGGTTATCGAAAGGGAGAGAGCTGGAAAGATTTTTCAAATATACTGCGGAACTATTGTAATTCTCAATGGATGTTGAAACAGACTTTGTTTGCTTGCAATGAGAACGGGAAGACTGGAATAATAATATTGAATGCATTAAAATAAATGACCGTAACCAAAGTAACACACATTGTAGATTAGAAATTATAGGAATTAACGGTAAATGTACTACTGGCGATATAAAGTACCTGTCAAAAGTTTGGACACTCCTACTCATTCCAGGGTTTTTCTTAATTTTTTGTATTTTCTACATTGTAGAATAATAGGAGACATCAAAACTATGAAATAACACATACGGAATCATGTGTAACCAAAAAAAGTGTTAAATCAAAATATATTTTATATTTGAGATTCTTCAAAGTAGCCACCCTTTGCCTTGATAAAAAAAAAATGAGTAGGTGTGTCAACTTTTGACTGGTACTGTATGTAATGGGGAAGTGATATACACTAACAATCAAACGCAAACAATTCACACAATGACGTTATGAAACAATGAATGTGCACAAATTAGTGGGAGAGAACACAGAGAGAGGAGTACATTGTGCATCTGGGCGTATGGTCAATCCAACATATGCATTTACAGTGATTTGGCCTCAGCAGAAGACAGGGCATTCACACTTATTGTGCTTTGCAGAGCAGTGCAGAGCTGTCGTCAAGGAAGTGAGTTTTGTGTTTAAACAGGATGTATAATGTTAACCAATCATGTCAATGCGGAGCTATACAGAGCCCTCCACATTGTTACAAAATTTGGTAGGCGCATGGCGATGCGGTACGGAGCGCGATTTGGCCTCTGCATGTCTCTGGAGGCTCCGCAATTGCGTCACACCCTCCATATGAAGCCTCCGACCATAAATTGGCTTTTAGTCTAGGCCTCCGCAATGTTCACTTAGAAGTTTGGGGTCACTTAGAAATGTACTTGTTTTTGAAAGAAAAGCAATTTTTTTGTCCGTTAAAATAACATCAGAATAGATTGACGAGTTTCAGAAGAAAGGTCTTTGTTTCTAGCCATTTTGAGCCTGTAATCGAACCCACAAATGCTGATGCTCCAAATACTCAACTAGTCTAAAGAAGGCCAGTTTTATTACTTATTTAATCAGAACAACAGTTTTCAGCTGTGCTAACATAATTAAAATAGGGTTTTCTAATGATCAATTAGCCTTTTAAAATGATAAACTTGGATTAGCTAACACAACGTGCCATTGGAACAAAGGAATTATGGTTGCTGATAATGGGCCTCCGTACGCCTATGTAGATATCCCATTAAAAATCAGCCGTTTCCAGCTACAATAATCATTTACAACATTAACAATGTCTATACTGTATTTCTGATCAATTTTATGTTATTTTAAAAATGAACAAAAAAGTGCTTTTCTTTTAAAAACAAGGACATTTCTAAGTGACCCCAAACGTTTCTACGGTAGTGTATATTTGTTACTGCTCGACTAAAACAATATCGGGCGACAAACAGCCTAACGACCAAACAATCGACTAATTGGGGTCAGCCCCAAATAAGATGATAGTTGGAGCTGTACTGTTAGATTTCAGCGCAGCCTTTGATGTTATTGATCATAAATTGTTATTGAAAAAAACTTGCTATGACTTTACATCACATGCCATCACATGATTGAAGAGTTACTTATTCAATAGAACCCAGAGTGTTCTTCAATGGAAGCTTCTCTAACGTCAGATATGTTTATCTGTTTATCCGGTCTTTCATTCAAAATATTCACAAAAAATCTAACCTTTAATTTAAGTAAAATGATTGAAAAAAAATAAATGTGAAGTAAATTAAATACATATTTTTCTTCAAAACATGTGTGCCACAATTATTGGCACCCCTAGAAATTCTTAAGTAAAATCTAACTGAAGTATTTCCCATGCATATTTTACGTTTTTAAGTTCACCTGAGTGATTAGGAATACTTAAGTGGTAAACTATGACTTCCTGTTTCACTGGGGTATACATACGAGGTGACATACAGGCCAAGTTCCCATAGTCATCCATCACTATGGGAAAGACCCGAGAATACAGTAATGATGTGCGACAAAAGGCTGTTGAGCTGCACAAATCAGGAAATGACTGTGAGAAAATAGCTCAATGATTGAAAATGTCCATTTCCACTATCAGGGCAATAATAAAGTTTAGTCTGATTCTTAAATTATCACTGGGCACGAAGTTGGATAAACATACAGGAACAAGCTAACTAACATGGTGGTAAAGTGAAAGGGATGTCATGTCTTAGGTAGCTAGATAGATAAATAGAATGCGGGTGTCATCACTCCATCATTATGGGAAACCCAATGCGGAAGTAAATAAAGCCTAATCATTTCTGCCAGGCTAGCTAGCATTAGTTTAGCGAGCCAGGATAGCACCTTCGCTCTGTTTTTTACTCGGTCGAGATATTGAAAGGAGTAAAAACTGTTTTATTTAAACTTACCTGGGCTTTTCAGGTTGTATTTGTTCTCCATTTTAACAAGTCAACTGGACTGAAAATGTAGCTAGTGTATTTTTATGAGAGACAGCTGACTTTACTAGCTAGCTAGGAGCTAGCTAACACTGACTTTTGCTTCGTCTGAAACGTCCAAAACATTCAAACAGTGTATTCGGTAACGCTCAGCAACAGCTAAAAGTCGTATGCAGTTAGTTTGCTACAACGTAAATCCTGACGTGGCACAAGTTTGTTGTTCCACTAATTTGGTGGGACGGTGACCTGTTCGAAGAAAAATGTTAGTCGTGTGATGTCACTGGAAAAACGTAAACAGGAAGTAGAAAAGTCAAGTTTTGAACAATAAAACTTTATTAAAATACATTTTATTATTAAAATACATTTTATTTCATTCGTTCTCTCCTTCTCTCTCTCTCTGTGTGTGTGTGTGTGTGTGTGTGTGTGTGTGTGTGTGTGTGTGTGAGAGAACATTCATACTTGAGCCAACGCAGAATATTTTCCCATTTATCCAGAAACACTTTTAATGGGATTGCAGTGGCCTTTCATAGCTCCATGGTGAAACAGGATTAAAGGGAGGGCTTTACGACTGTGGTTAATGTAATCTCTGCAGTACCCCAGGACCCTCCCCTTTTACATCTTTACCCTCCAGTCGACTCTGTCTCTGTACTGCCAGCCAGCTGTCCCCCACCTCAGCCTGCCAACTTGCATCAAGGGGAATACGAGTACAGGACACAGGATTATATGTAATTAATCTTCATTTGATTAAATCCACCTCAAATGATTCACAAAATATGATGTAATATTTTCAAACATTATAACATTTTCAAATTATGTTATTTTGTCTGAGACTCACACTCAAAACCAATGACTGCCCAGCAGGCAATTGCTAGCTATGTGTACATTACTAATGTAGCCCGACCACGCCATGACTGCCTTCCATATATAACATCATTATAAAAGACAGAATATAACAACTCTTGAGATATTTTTACCATAGATGTAGCTAACCCTGGCTCCACCAAAAAGTCAGCCCTTATTTGGATGACACACAATGGCCATGCATGGTGCTTGTTGATCATGTTTGATTATAATTCAATTTGAACCACCCAAGGATGTGATTTTTTTCACCATGAATAAAGGGAATTGGACTTCTCTAAACCTAGGAGGATGCATCACCAGGCTCATGGACAATAGACTTACTAAAAATGAGCCCTTTCGTCTGTAAACCCAAACATTTACACATCCTGGGCAACTTAATTGAGGAGGACGGGCTCGTTTCCCCCCCCCCAACAACCTAATGTGTTATCTCTGTGCTTCATCTAATAGCACAAAGAAATTACCTCGATTGTAGTTGAGATTACATTAAAAGTACACAGTTAAGTGATCAGTGCTGCGAAATTCTGAACATATATTTATATTGTGAAGATCTCCACAGACCTGCGACCTTTGCATGCTATCTTAAACATGCACGTTTCTATGATTACATAATAATAATTTTGTAGTTACAGTAACCTCAATGTGGCCAGTGGTGATTAACTAATTTTAAGGTTGAATAAAAACTGTTACATTAGTTTGTAAGATAGCCTTAACTTTAGGCCATTTACTGTATTTCAAAAGTCATATCGAATTGTGTTAGGTTGACAAAGCAACCAAATATCAACATTTAAAGGAGATGTATCTAATGCTTGGATAGTTTCATCTGAGCCACTGGCTTAATCCTATTCTTTAACTTTTATATTTGGTTTAGTTGGAGACGTGAATCCAACAGATCATTTGTTAACTAGTTGAAAAAAATCTAAGTTAAAGAATAGGACTAAATCAAATCAAACTTTAAATGCACTTTAAATAAAGTTTGATTTGATTTTACCCTATTATTTAACTTCGATTTTTGAAATGAAGATGTACATCTAACATATGAATTATTAACTTAAGATCACATTTGACATCAACCAAAGCATGAAACACTAGGCCTATATATATTGTCTATTTTGGTCATTTTTGTTGAACCCTGGGTTGAATTGAAACAATAGCTGTTGATGACTTTACAAATGCTTTATAGGCCTAAATAATATCATTGATGATATGAGTGATAAAGTATGGTTACATTTCATTTTCTCTGTTAAACCTACCCTTTTGGAATGACTTGGATAGCAACAGTGAAATCTTTTTAGTTATTAAGAGATCTCTCAATAATAATTCTCCCAATAGCACTTTGGTAGTAGTCCGTGACAAATATCAAAGCTGAGCAGGGCTGTACTTCGTTAAACCGGTAGCTGTAGATTGATCAAATCTCCAGTAGGAGGTGCTGCTCGGCCTATTGTTAATTTTTTCTGATAGTGGATATAACGTTGAAGATCTGACATTGTTTCGAAGGCACAAATTCAACACATGTTATACAATGTTTGTCAAAGTTGAAAATTGGTTACCATGATAATATAATTCTGTGGTTGAAATCTCATATGCTTATAACTAAATAAACCATATTGAAGTGTCTGGGCAGGATAAGCCAGTGTTTTTCAGGTGGAGGATATAATCAAATTGTAGCAGCCCTTGTAGAAAAATCGAAGAGAACTTCAATACTTCTCTGAGAAACTGGGTCAGAAAATATGGTGAGAAAAAACATATCCCTATAAGACAATTAGCCATGCCTAGTTACATGCCATGCCTTTACTTTAATGGCAGATTAAAGTCCCCAACATCTTGAAACAGAATATGTGCAGAATCAATCAATCAATCAATGAAATGAAATGACCACTCACTACTGAATGTACACTAGTTGGATCTCACTATTTGGTTTGTCTCTATTTTCGTATTTACAGTATCATCACCCAGAGACACTTTGAATCGGAATCATTTAATTCGCCAAGTACAGTAAAAGTACACATACCTGGACTTTTACTTAGTGAACAGGTGCTGCCAGCAATAGACAAATGTGCAGACAGAATACAGACAGAGGGATTTACACAAAGTCAACATACAGAATGTACAATATAAATACAGTAAACACAAAACAGTGTTTTAGAGAAACACTGCAGTAGCATACAGCATACAGTCCATTGCCCTGTATTTACATACGAGACAGTACTTTAGCAGTCATATTCTATTGCAAAGGAGACCACAGATTTTTTTTGTAAATGTTTTTTTAAATATTTAACTTGAGTGGTGTGTCAAGGTCAATTTCTTGATAAGAAAGCAACAACAGTGTTTGGATAATGGTATCTTTCCATATCAATTTGCATAGCACTATAAAGGGGATGGCCCTTGACTGACTCTTGTTTTCCATATGAATTCACATTGCAAGTGTTTGTTATTTTGCTTCGCGTACATTCTCTCCTTCATGTCAATATCATTAGTCATGTATGGGCGCAGAGGGCATTATGAAGTACGTTGCACCAAGTCATGCTTCAGTAGAGTCAATGCAGCACAGAGCCGTTGTCCTCTAACAGCTGGTTTCATACCCTGCTGCTATGATGTTTCTTTGCATTCTGCTGACACCTACTGGTCAATGTATTAATAGTTTTGCCCTAAATCTGCAAAATAATGCTGTGATTTTAATCGCATTTTACAGGTCAAATGTCCAGTGCAGTCAAAAACGTGATTTGCCTGTGTTATGGCCTTGAGATAGAAGCTATTTTTCAGTCTCTCCGCCCCAGCTTTGATGCACCTGTACTGACCTCGCCTTCTAGATGATGGAAGGGTGAACAGGGTGAACAGGCAGTGGCTCGGGTGGTTGTTGTCCTTGATGATCTTTTTGGCCTTCCTGTGATATCGGGTGTTGTAGGTGTCCTGGAGGACGTATTCGCATAAACATCTGTCACCAATTGGATGGAAACCTAGCTTATAAGAGAGCTTTTTTTCAGTTTTCCCCTCCCCAGTCATACTACTCCCAGACAGAAGCTATTTTTGTCTTTGTTTTCAATTAAAATGGTCAAAATCACAGTAAGATACTTAATTGTTACCCAGAAATACAGCTGTTTTCATACCCAGATAAAAATGTCTGCATTGGACCTTTAAGCCAACGTCATAGAGAAACCTTTAAAACAGTCTGCACTCCGCAAATTTATTGTTTGGACATTCCAAATTGATGCATTGAAACTGGAGAATTGTCAATGGTGAGAGGAATAGGGGCATTCTCAAAAGTAATAGGAGAAATTTAAGCATTCTGTGTGAAATTTGAATAAGAATCTATAATGGGAAACATTGGTCACCAAACATCAGACACCCCATCAGTCCTAGAACATTGTCAGTGAGGGATATTCCACTGTACAGAATCCATTTTAGGACATCCTCAGTCTTCAACCTATGCAGCTTCACTTCTCACTTCTCACCTCAACAAGTGTGCTTTTCCAACTTTCAAGTCAGGGGCCTCATTTATCAATCACGAGTAGGCACACATCTGTGCTTAAACCATGCGTGGGATCATTTCCAAGCAAAGTGTGAGATTTATAAATATGAACGCTTGCTTGAGAATGTGCATAAATTTGAAAACAGCCATGACCATGTGGCAACACAGTGCAAAGTTGTGGAATAACGGCCCGATCACACCGATAGCGACCTTGCACAAAATGTGACCAGCTTCATCTGGATACCTGTGCTATAAAAGTTCAACATTCAACTTCTGCTACCGTTTCTGTTATGCCGTCTACGCATACAGTTTGACACATACTTTCGATAAATCCATCATCTACACCACACAGAACGCACTGCAACTGCCTCTGCAACGCAATGCTGCAAGGCAAACACAGCGTTCCATTGCAAATAAATGTACTTCTGGTGTCCCAAAATGCATTAAAGCTGTCGGTGTGATCGAGGCCGCAAAATGGTTTTGCAGCATCATCTGGAAATGTGTGCAACAAAAGTTCAACATTCACCTTCTGCTACCATTTCTATTAAGCCCTCCCCAGCTCGAACCACCGCATTTAAACTTGGACAGGTGACTGGGAATAGTACAAACAGTGTAGTTGTTCCCTCCGCAAGGCAATCAAACAAGCGAAATGTCAGTATAGAGACAAAGTGGAGTCGCAATTCAACGGCTCAAACACGAGACGTATGTGGCAGGGTCTACAGACAATCACGGACTACAAAAGGAAAACCAGCAACGTCACAGACACTGACGTCTTGCTTTCAGACAAACTAAACACATTATTTGCCCGCTTTGAGGATAGTACACTGCCACCGACGCGGCCCGCTACCAAGGACTGTGGGCTCTCCTTCTCCGTGGCTGACATGAGAAATACATTTAAACGTGTTTACACTCGCAAGGCTGCCAGCCCAGACGGCATCCCTAGCCGATGGCCACCATTGTTCCTGTACCCAAGAAGGCAAAGATAACTGAACTAAATGACTATCGCCGCGTAGTACTCACCTCTGTCATCATGAATTGCTTTGAGAGACTAGTCAAGGATCATATCACCTCCACCTTACCTGTCAACCTAGACCCACTTCAATTTGCTTATCGCCCAAATAGGTCCACAGATGATGCAATCGCAATCACACTACACACTGCCCTATCCCATCTGGACAAGAGGAATACCTATGTAAGAATGCTGTTTATCGACTATAGCTCAGCATTCAAAACCATAGTGCCCTCCAAGCTCATCATTTAGTTTGAGGCACTGGGTCTCAACCCCGCCCTGTGCAATTGGGTCCTGGACTTCCTGACGGGCTGACCCCAGGTGGTGAAGGTAGGAAACAACATCTCCACTTCGCTGATCCTCAACACTGGGGCCCCACAAGGGTGCGTGCTCAACTCCCTCCTGTACTCCCTGTTCACCCATGTTCACTCCATGTTCACTCCAACTCAATCATCAAGTTTGCAGACGACACAACAGTAGTAGCCTTGATTACCAACAACGACGAGACAGCCTACAGGGAGGAGGTGAGGGCACTCGGAGTGTGGTGTCAAGAAAACAACCTCTCACTCAACGCTACCACCCAGAAGGTGAGGTCAGTACAGGTGCATCAAAGCTGGGACCAAGAGACTGAAAAACAGCTTCTATCTCAAGGCCATCAGACTGTTAAACAGCCATCACTAACACAGAGAGGCTGCTGCCTACATACAGACTTGAAATGGATCACTAGTCACTATAATAATGCCACTTTCATAATGTTTACATATCTTGCATTATTTATTTATTTTATTTTTTATTTCGCCTTTATTTAACCAGGTAAGCTAGTTGAGAACAAGTTCTCATTTACAACTGCGACCTGGCCAAGATAAAGCAAAGCAGTGCGACACAAACAACAACACAGTTACACATGGAATAAACATGCGTATAGTCAATAACAATAGAAAAAAAAGAAAGTCTATATACAGTGTGTGCAAATGGCGTGAGGAGGTAGGGCAATAAATAGGCCATAGTAGCGAAGTAATTACAATTTAGCAAATTAACACTGGAGTGATAGATGTGCAGATGGTGATGTACAAGTAGAAGTACTGGTGTACAAAAGAGCAGAAAGGTAAATAAAAAAAATATGGGGATGAGGTAGGTAGATTGGGTGGGCTATTTACAGATGGGCTATGTACAGCTGCGGCGATCGTTTAGCTGCTCAGATAGCTGATGTTTAAAGTTAGTGAGGGAAATATAAGTCTCCAGCTTCAGCGATTTTTGCAATTCGTTCCATTCACTGGCAGCAGAGCACTTGAAGGAAAGTCGGCCAAAAGAGGTGTTGGCTTTGGGGATAACCAGTGAGATATACCTGCTGGAGCGCGTGCTACGGGTGGGTGTTGTTATCGTGACCAGTGAGCTGAGATAAGGCGGAGCTTTACTTACCATAGACTTATAGATGACCTGGAGCTAGTGGGTCTGGCGACAAATATGTAGCGAGGGCCAGCTGACTAGAGCATACAGGTCGCAGTGGTGGGTGGTATAAGGGGCTTTGGTGACAAAACGGATGGCACTGTGATAGACTGCATCCAGTTTGCTGAGTAGAGTATTGGAAGCTATTTTGTAAATGACATCGCCAAAGTCGAGGATCGGTAGGATAGTCAGTTTTACGAGGGTATGTTTGGCAGCGTGATTGAAGGAGGCTTTGTTGCAGAATAGGAAGCCGATTCTAGATTTAATTTTGGATTGGAGATGTTTAATATGAGTCTGGAAGGAGAGTTTACAGTCTAGCCAGACCTAGGTATTTGTAGTTGTCCGCATATTCTAAGTCAGAACCATCCAGAGTAGTGATGCTAGTCGGGCGGATGGGTGCGGGCAGTGAACGTTTGAAAAGTATGCATTTGGTTTTACTAGCGTTTAAGAGCAGTTGGAGGCCATGGAAGGAGTGTTGTATGGCATTGAAGCTCGTTTGGAGGTTAGTTAACACAGTGTCCAAAGAAGGGCCAGATGTATACAGAATGGTGTCGTCTGCGTAGAGGTGGATCAGGGAATCACCCGCTGTAACGGCTGTCTTCGTCCTCCTCTGAGGAGGAGTAAGAAATGTCGGACCAATGCGCAGCGTGGTATGTGTCCATAATATATTTAAAAAAAGGCTACCTAAGTATGATTCTCAATCTAACGACACCTGCCTCTGCTTGAGGATCATACCAGGCCAAACGGAAAAAACAACATAGAAAAACGAACATAGATAACCCACCCAACTCACGCCCTGACCATACTAAAACAAAGAAATAACAAAAAAACTAAGGTCAGAGCGTGACACCCGCAGCAAGAGCGACATCGAGAGAGAGAGACGTCATCAGAGTGCGCACTAAATTAATCCGAACTAAAGTTTTGTTACTAATGATTCCACAACGCGGTTAGCCTTTAAGGCTGGGACTGCAAGTTTGTGTTCCTTTTTTTTGCGTGGATTCCGCGAGTGCTAGCTGGCTGTACTACAGACACCTGTCGTCGTTGTGGGAAAGACTCATTGTTATCTTTTTGTAAAACAACTGGTTGCAGGATAGAGCCAATCTGGATACCAAGCATATCCTGAGGGAAATCGACGAGTACCAACAACTTTACGTTATGAAGGAACAACATACTCCTTCGTGGAAAGATCCGACCACCTCACAAAATAACTTTAACCCGACAAAAAAAGAAAAACAGATTCATCTACAGACACGGATGATTTACTTACCATTGAGGTAGAGGCTAGTGCTCTGGCTGGAATCCATGCAACAATGGTAAGGTTGTGTGAGGAGGTAGCAGGGCTGAGGGGGAGTTTGGAGTTCAGCCAGAATGAAATTCTCAAGCTCCAAAGAGAAAACAAGACACTCACAGCCAAGGTAAAAATACACGATTCCAACATGGATTGTCTACTCAGGGAAAACAGGGTGATGAAGGAGACGCTACTAGACATACAAAGTCGTAGCATGCGTGAAAATCTTTTTTTTTCTGGTATTCCTGAGGACGCGCCCAATACTCCAAAGGGCGCGATCAGAGAATTCATGAAATCCGCATTGAAACTTCCTATAGAGACTGTAAACAAGGTGGCTTTCCACCGAGTACACAGACTTGGAGCTCGGAGCGACAAGACCAAGGGTCCCCGACCAATCATCGCAAAATTTGAACACTACCAACAAAAGGAGCTGATCAAAAGCAGAGGAAGGGAGCTTAAAGGGACCAAATTCGGTCTCAATGACCAATTTCCAAAGGAGATAAACAAACGTTGTAAGAGACTGTATCCGGTACAGAGACAACAAAGGATGGATGGTAGGCATGCCTTTATCATTGTGGACAAACTCTTTATAGATGAACAGCTATTCCGAGGCAGCTCCATAACACCGTAGCTGTACTAAAATTCTACAGGGACTTCAAGTTACGAAAAAAAAGAAGGTATGGGAACTGTTTAAAATATCTGAACATTATGAAGTAGATTTGATCACACACGTACTCAACTACATGCTTGCTTACACATACGGACTTATACATACACACACACACCTGATCTCGCTCTCTTCTCTCACTCTCTCTTTCTCTTTTCTCTTCTCTCCCTCTCTCTCTATTGTCGAGAACTGTTTTATAATTTAATGTGTTTATTGTTTGTCTATCTTTTTTATGTATTTGTCTACAAGTTTATATATGTTTACAACTGTCGCCGGAAGCTCTGGACTGGGAACTGTCGCCAGAAGCTCTGGACTGGGAACTGTCGCCGGAAGTTCTGGACTGGGAACTGTCGCCGGAAGCTCTGGACCGTGGAGACGCACTGGAGGCTTGATGCGTGGGACCGGTACCGGTGGCACTGGGCTGATGATCCGCACCTCAGGACGAGTGCGGAGAGGAGGCACAGGACGTACTGGACTGTGGAGGCGTACTGGAGGTCTAGAGCGCAGAGCTGGCACCACTCGTCCTGGCTGGATACCCACTTTGGGCCGGCAACTGTGGGGTGTTGGCACAGGACGCCCTGGGCTGTGAAAGCGCACCGGAGACACTGTGCGTAGGGCCGGCGCAGGATATACTGGGCCGAGGAGGCGCACTGGAGGTCTCAAGCGTAGAGCTGGCACAACCCATCCTGGCTGGATGGTTACTTTCGCCCGGCAAATGCGGGGCGCTAGCACAGGCCACACTGGGCTGTGCAGGAGACACAGTGCCTTGACATAGGGAAGCCAGGGCCCTGGAAGCCTCCTTCCCAAAAACTGAACGATCAAAAACCCGTATCATCTCCGGAGACACAGTGCGGAGACACAGTGCGCAGAGCCGGCGCAGGATATCCTTGGCCGTAGAGACGCACTGGAGGCCAGATGCGCTGAGCCGGCACCATCTGTCCTGGCTGGATGCCCACTCTAGCCCGGCCGATGCGGGGAGCTGGAATATAGCGCACCGAGCTATGAGTGCGCACTGGAGACACCGTGCGCATCACTGCATAACACGGTGCAGGACCAGTCACACGCTCCCCACGGTAAGCACGGGGAGTTGGCTCAGGTCTCCAACCTGACTCAGCAAAACCCCTCGTGTGCCCCCCCAAAACAATTTTTGGGGCTGCCTCTCGTGCCTGCTCTGCTGTGCCAACTCCTCGTACTGTAGCCGCACTGCTTTCGCCGCCTCTATCTCCTCCCTTGTACACCGATACTCTCCAGCCTTTGCCCAGGGTCCCTTGCCTTCCAAGATCTCCTCCCATGTCCATTCCTCCAGAAAATGCTGCTCCTCCCGGCCACGCCGCTTGGTCCATTTGTGGTGGGTAGTTCTGTCACGAACGTCGTCAGGGAAAAGACCCGGACCAAGGTGCAGCGTGGTGAGCGTACATTTTACTTTATTAGAAATGTCGCCAACAAAACAAGAAACAACAAAAACGAACGTGAAGCTTACTAGGGCTGTACAGGCCACTAACAAAGACAACTACCCACAACTAAGGTGGCAAAACAGGCTGCCTAAGTATGATTCCCAATCAGAGACAACAATAGACAGCTGCCTCTGATTGGGAACCACACTCGGCCAAACACACAGAAATACAAAACATAGAATGCCCACCCCACATCACACCCTGACCTAACCAAATAGAGAAATAAAACGTCTCTCTAAGGTCAGGGCGTGACAGGGGTGGTGAAATAATTTTCTGTCATGGACAAAGGAACTCAAAGGGTGTGATGATATTAATTAACAAAAATTTCGATCTGAATGTGCAAATAATTAGGAATTATTCGCAAGGAAGGTGGATCCTGTCATGTTTTGTCATTGATTATCATGTCTTGTCCCTGTGCTTCCCTTCTATTCGTTTCCCTCTGCTGGTCTTATTAGGTTCTTTCCCTCTTTCTTTCCCTCTCTCGCTCTCTCTCTCTATCGTTCCGTTCCTGCTCCCAGCTGTTCCTCATTCTCCTAACTACCTCATTTACTCTTTCACACCTGTCCCCTATTTTGCCCTCTGATTAGAGTCCCTATTTCTCCCTCTGTTTTCCGCTTCTGTCCTTGTCGGATCCTTGTTTGATGTTTGCTGTTCTGTGTCCTGGTTCCGCCCTGTCGTGTTTTTGCCTTCTTCAGATGCTGCGTGTGAGCAGGTGTCTTTGTCAGCTACGGCCTGTGCCTTCCCGAAGCGACCTGCAGTCTGTGGTCGCGTCTCCAGTCGTTCCTCTCTACTGACGAGAGGATTTCAGTTTTCCTGTTTTGGATTTACCTAAGATAATATCCAGGAGTATCGTGTTTTGTTTAAGACTGGAATAAAGACTCTGTTTCTATTAAGTCGCTTTTGGGTCCTCATTCACCAGCATAACAGAAGGATCCGACCAAGAATGGAACCAGCGACTACGGATTCTCGCAACACTGCCGTCGAGTTCCAGGGAGCAATGCTCGGCAGACACGAGCAGGAATTGTCTGCTGCTCGTCATGCCGTTGAGACCCTGGCCGCTCAGGTCTCCGACCTCTCAGGACAGTTTCAGAGTCTTCGTCTCGTGCCACCAGCTACTTCCTGGTCTTCCGAGTCTCCGGAACCTAGGGTTAATAACCCACCATGTTACTCTGGGCAGCCCACTGAGTGTCGCTCCTTTCTCACCCAGTGTGATATTGTGTTCTCTCTCCAGCCCAACACATACTCAAGAGAGAGAGCTCGGATCGCTTACGTCATATCACTCCTTACTGGTCGGGCTCGGGAGTGGGGCACAGCTATCTGGGAGGCAAGGGCTGAGTGTTCTAACGATTATCAGAACTTTAAAGAGGAGATGATACGGGTTTTTGATCGTTCAGTTTTTGGGAAGGAGGCTTCCAGGGCCCTGGCTTCCCTATGTCAAGGTGATCGATCCATAACGGATTACTCTATAGAGTTTCGCACTCTTGCTGCCTCCAGTGACTGGAACGAGCCGGCGTTGCTCGCTCGTTTTCTGGAGGGACTCCACGCTGAGGTTAAGGATGAGATTCTCTCCCGGGAGGTTCCTTCCAGCGTGGACTCTTTGATTGCACTCGCCATCCGCATAGAACGACGGGTAGATCTTCGTCACCGAGCTCGTGGAAGAGAGCTCGCGTTAACGGTGTTCCCCCTCTCCGCATCTCAACCATCTCCTCCCACCGGCTCAGAGACTGAGCCCATGCAGCTGGGAGGTATTCGCATCTCGACTAAGGAGAGGGAACGGAGAATCACCAACCGCCTTTGCCTCTATTGCGGTTCTGCTGGACATTTTGTCATGTCATGTCCAGTAAAAGCCAGAGCTCATCAGTAAGCGGAGGGCTACTGGTGAGCGCTACTACTCAGGTCTCTCCATCAAGATCCTGTACTACCTTGTCGGTCCATCTACGCTGGACCGGTTCGGCTGCTTCCTGCAGTGCCTTGATAGACTCTGGGGCTGAGGGTTGTTTTATGGACGAAGCATGGGCTCGGAAACATGACATTCCTCTCAGACAGTTAGGGAAGCCCACGCCCATGTTCGCCTTAGATGGTAGTCTTCTCCCCAGTATCAGATGTGAGACACTACCTTTAACCCTCACAGTATCTGGTAACCACAGTGAGACCATTTCCTTTTTGATTTTTCGTTCACCTTTTACACCTGTTGTTTTGGGTCATCCCTGGCTAGTATGTCATAATCCTTCTATTAATTGGTCTAGTAATTCTATCCTATCCTGGAACGTTTCTTGTCATGTGAAGTGTTTAATGTCTGCTATCCCTCCTGTTTCTTCTGTCCCCTCTTCTCAGGAGGAACCTGGTGATTTGACAGGAGTGCCGGAGGAATATCATGATCTGCGCACGGTCTTCAGTCGGTCCAGAGCCAACTCTCTTCCTCCTCACCGGTCGTATGATTGTTGTATTGATCTCCTTCCGGGGACCACTCCCCCTCGGGGTAGACTATACTCTCTGTCGGCTCCCGAACGTAAGGCTCTCGAGGATTATCTGTCTGTTTCTCTCGACGCCGGTACCGTGGTGCCTTCTTCCTCTCCCGCCGGAGCGGGGTTTTTTTTTGTTAAGAAGAAGGACGGTACTCTGCGCCCCTGCGTGGATTATCGAGGGCTGAATGACATAACGGTTAAGAATCGTTATCCGCTTCCCCTTATGTCGTCAGCCTTCGAGATTCTGCAGGGAGCCAGGTTCTTTACTAAGTTGGACCTTCGTAACGCTTACCATCTCGTGCGCATCAGAGAGGGGGACGAGTGGAAAACGGCGTTTAACACTCCGTTAGGGCATTTTGAATACCGGGTTCTGCCGTTCGGTCTCGCTAATGCTCCAGCTGTCTTTCAGGCATTAGTTAATGATGTACTGAGAGACATGCTGAACATCTTTGTTTTCGTTTACCTTGACGATATCCTGATTTTTTCACCGTCACTCGAGATTCATGTTCAGCACGTTCGACGTGTACTCCAGCGCCTTTTAGAGAATTGTCTCTACGTGAAGGCTGAGAAGTGCGCCTTTCATGTCTCCTCTGTCACATTTCTCGGTTCTGTTATTTCCGCTGAAGGCATTCAGATGGACCCCGCTAAGGTCCAGGCTGTCAGCGATTGGCCCGTTCCTAAGTCACGTGTCGAGTTGCAGCGCTTTCTCGGTTTCGCTAATTTCTATCGGCGTTTCATTCGTAATTTCGGTCAAGTGGCTGCCCCTCTCACAGCTCTGACTTCTGTCAAGACATGCTTTAAGTGGTCCGGTTCCGCCCAGGGAGCTTTTGATCTCCTCAAGAAGCGTTTTACATCCGCTCCTATCCTTGTTACTCCTGACGTCACTAAACAATTCATTGTCGAGGTTGACGCTTCAGAGGTGGGCGTGGGAGCCATTCTGTCCCAGCGCTTCCATTCTGACGATAAGGTCCATCCTTGCGCTTATTTTTCTCATCGCCTGTCGCCATCGGAACGCAACTATGATGTGGGTAACCGCGAACTGCTCGCCATCCGCTTAGCCATAGGCGAATGGCAACAGTGGTTGGAGGGGGCGACCGTCCCTTTTGTCGTTTGGACTGACCATAAGAACCTTGAGTACATCCGTTCTGCCAAACGACTTAATGCACGTCAAGCTCGTTGGGCGTTGTTTTTCGCTCGTTTCGAGTTCGTGATTTCTTATCGCCCGGGAAATAAGAACACCAAGCCTGATGCCTTATCCCGTCTCTTTAGTTCTTCTGTGGCTTCTACCGACCCCGAGGGGATTCTCCCTGAAGGGCGTGTTGTCGGGTTGACTGTCTGGGGAATTGAGAGACAGGTAAAGCAAGCACTCACTCACACTGCATCGCCGCGCGCTTGTCCTAGTAACCTTCTGTTCGTTCCTGTCTCTACTCGTCTGGCTGTTCTTCAGTGGGCTCACTCTGCCAAGTTAGCTGGCCACCCCGGCGTTCGGGGTACGCTTGCTTCTATTCGCCAGCGGTTTTGGTGGCCTACTCAGGAGCGTGACACGCGCCGTTTCGTGGCTGCTTGTTCGGACTGCGCGCAGACTAAGTCAGGTAACTCTCCTCCTGCCGGTCGTCTCAGACCGCTTCCCATTCCTTCTCGACCATGGTCTCACATCGCCTTAGACTTTATTACCGGTCTGCCTTCGTCTGCGGGGAAGACTGTGATTCTTACGGTTGTCGATAGGTTCTCTAAGGCGGCACATTTCATTCCCCTCGCTAAGCTTCCTTCCGCTAAGGAGACGGCACAAATCATCATTGAGAATGTGTTCAGAATTCATGGCCTTCCGTTAGACGCCGTTTCAGACAGAGGCCCGCAATTCACGTCACAGTTTTGGAGGGAGTTCTGTCGTTTGATTGGTGCTTCCGTCAGTCTCTCTTCCGGGTTTCATCCCCAGTCTAACGGTCAAGCAGAAAGGGCCAATCAGTCGATTGGTCGCATATTACGCAGCCTTTCTTTTCGAAACCCTGCGTCTTGGGCAGAACAGCTCCCCTGGGCAGAATACGCTCACAACTCGCTTCCTTCGTCTGCTACCGGGCTATCTCCGTTTCAGAGTAGTCTTGGGTACCAGCCTCCTCTGTTCTCGTCCCAGCTCGCCGAGTCCAGCGTTCCCTCCGCTCAGGCTTTTGTCCAACGTTGTGAGCGCACCTGGAGGAGGGTCAGGTCTGCACTTTGCCGTTACAGGGCGCAGACTGTGAGAGCCGCCAATAAACGTAGGATTAAGAGTCCTAGGTATTGTCGCGGTCAGAGAGTGTGGCTTTCCACTCGTAACCTTCCCCTTACGACAGCTTCTCGCAAGTTGACTCCGCGGTTCATTGGTCCGTTCCGTGTCTCTCAGGTCGTCAATCCTGTCGCTGTGCGACTGCTTCTTCCGCGACATCTTCGTCGCGTCCACCCTGTCTTCCATGTCTCCTGTGTCAAGCCTTTTCTTCGCGCCCCCGTTCGTCTTCCCTCCCCCCCCCCCGTCCTTGTCGAGGGCGCACCTATTTACAAGGTACGGAAGATCATGGACATGCGTTCTCGGGGACGTGGTCACCAGTACTTAGTGGATTGGGAGGGTTACGGTCCTGAGGAGAGGAGTTGGGTTCCATCTCGGGACGTGCTGGACCGTTCGTTGATTGATGATTTCCTCCGTTGCCGCCAGGGTTCCTCCTCGAGTGCGCCAGGAGGCGCTCGGTGAGTGGGGGGGTACTGTCATGTTTTGTCATTGATTATCATGTCTTGTCCCTGTGCTTCCCTTCTATTCGTTTCCCTCTGCTGGTCTTATTAGGTTCTTTCCCTCTTTCTTTCCCTCTCTCGCTCTCTCTCTCTATCGTTCCGTTCCTGCTCCCAGCTGTTCCTCATTCTCCTAACTACCTCATTTACTCTTTCACACCTGTCCCCTATTTTGCCCTCTGATTAGAGTCCCTATTTCTCCCTCTGTTTTCCGCTTCTGTCCTTGTCGGATCCTTGTTTGATGTTTGCTGTTCTGTGTCCTTGTTCCGCCCTGTCGTGTTTTTGCCTTCTTCAGATGCTGCGTGTGAGCAGGTGTCTTTGTCAGCTACGGCCTGTGCCTTCCCGAAGCGACCTGCAGTCTGTGGTCGCGTCTCCAGTCGTTCCTCTCTACTGACGAGAGGATTTCAGTTTTCCTGTTTTGGATTTACCTAAGATAATATCCAGGAGTATCGTGTTTTGTTTAAGACTGGAATAAAGACTCTGTTTCTATTAAGTCGCTTTTGGGTCCTCATTCACCAGCATAACAGATCCTTTTGAATATGAAAGTGGACAAAAAAGAGATTTGGCACATTAATCTATATGGTCCAAATCAGGATGATCCACACTTCTTCGAAAACATTTATACCAATTTATTGAACTTACAGGCAACAAATGATCTAATCATTATGGTAAGAGACTATAACACAGTGTTAAGTACCTCAATGGACCGTAAAAGTAATCACTCTACAAACTATCATCACCGTGCCCTTAAGGAAATCACAAATATTATGGACACATTAGAAATAGTGGATATTTGGAGACTAAAAAACCCCGACCTAGTGAGATATACACGGAGGAGACTAAATCAAGCTAGTCATCTTGACTACTTTCTTGTCTCTTTCTCTCTTGCATCAAAGGTTCAAAAAGTTTTAATAGGAGACAGAATGCGATCGGATCATCATCTAATTGGCATTCATATAACTCTTATAGATTTTCCACGTGGACGGGGATATTGGACATTTAATCAAAGATTACTGGAGGACAACTTATTTTTAACTAAGACAAAATCATTTATAACTTAATTTTTCCAGTATAATATAGGTTCAGCAAATCCCCTTATTGTTTGGGATACCTTTAAATGTACCTTCAGGGGTCATTCAATTCAATATTTATCAATAATTAGAAAGCAGTTTCTGGCTAAAGAAACAAGACTAACAAGGGAAATCCATGAACTAATAGTACAGGTAGATAGCAATAAAAACGATACTACAGAGATACAAAATAAGTTAGAGGAAAAACAAAAAGAACTTGAGGAACTTATTCAAGAACGATCTAATGTAATCTATTACAAAAATAAAGCAAATTGGATGGAATATGGAGAAAAATGCACAAAATTCTTCCTGAATCTCCAATACAGGAACGCTAACAAAAAGAATTTGCAGAAACTCATTACTGAAGACGGAGTCATCTATGATTCTCCGAATTATATTTTAAAAGATTAAGCTAATTATTTTAGGCAGATGTTCTCTCTTCCATCTCATCCTCTCCCACTGAATGAAGATTACGTTAAGGAATTCTTTCCAAATAATATAAAAAATTGAAAATTAACAGTGCGAAGGCCAAATTACAGAGGAAGAACTTTTTGAGGCTATTAAATCGTTTCAGTCTGGAAAAACCCCAGGGCTTGATGGCATACCGGTAGAGGTATATCAAATATTTTTTGATATACTAAAAGCTCCATTTGTCACGCCCTGACCATAGAGAGCCATTGTTTCTCTATGGTGTAGTAGGTCAGGGCGTGACCAGGGGTATTCTAGTATATTATTTCTATGTTGTGTTCTAGTTTATTTTTTCTATGTTGGTGTTTTGTATGATTCCCAATTAGAGGTAGCTGGTAATCGTTGTCTCTAATTGGGGATCATATTTAAGTAGCTATTTTTCCCACCTGTGTTTGTGGGATATTATTTTGTGTTTGTGCATTTGCACCACGTAGTCACGTTTCGTTGTTCGTTTATTGTTTTGTTTTGCTTATAATAAAGATGTGGAACTCTACGTACGCTGCGCCTTGGTCCAGTTCTTATGACAACCATGACACCATTGTTAGATTGTTTTAACTACTCCTATAGAAATGGTAGTCTGTCAGGTACTCAGCAGGAAGGTCTGATTTCTCTATTATTAAAACAAGACCCAGATGGCAAATATAAAGACCCAGTCTATCTAAAAAAAAACTGGAGGGCCCTTACACTTCAATGTTGTGATGCAAAAATTCTAGCAAAATGCATAGCACTCAGAATTAAAAGGGTTTTTACCAGGTATTGTTCATCCTGATCAGACAGGTTTTTTACATGGACGATACATTGGAGATAATATACGACAACTACTAGAAATAATAGAACATCATGAAACATATAAGAAGCCAGGAATGGTATTTATAGCGGGTTTTGAAAAGGCATTTGATGAAGTAAGACTGGATTTTATTTATAAATGCCTGGATTTTTTCAATTTCGGTAATTCTCTTATAAAATGGGTAAAAATAATGTATCGCAACACCAGGTGTAAAATAATAAATAACAGCTACTTTTCAGAGAGTTTTGAATTGTCAAGAGGAGTTAAACAAGGGTGTCTGCTGTCACCATATCTATTCGTTATGGCCATCGAAATGCTAGCTATTAAAATCAGATCTAATAACATTAGATAGAATGTTAAAATCCAAGGCTTAAAAACAAAGGTGTCCATGTATGCCGATGACTCAAGTTTTATGTTAAGTCCGCAAGCTAGATCCCTGCAATGTCTCATTAAAGATAACTTTTCTGTCATCTCTGGACTAAAACCTAATTATGATAAGTGTACAATATTACGTATTGGATCCTTAAAAAATATAACTTTTACATTACCTTGCAGCTTACCTATAAAATGGGCTGATGGTGAAGTAGACATACTCGGTATTCATATCACAAAATATATAAATAAGCTCTCCACAATGAATTTCAATAGAAAACTTGTAAAAATAGACAAGATCCTGCAACCATGGAGAGGTAAATACATGTCTATTTATGGAAAAATTGCCCTGATTAACTCCTTAGTCATATCTCAGTTTACTCACTTACTTATGGCGCTGCCTACTCCTGATGATTCGTTTTGCAAATCATATGAGCAAAAAATATTTCGCTTTATCTGGGATGCTAAACCAGAAAAAATAAAACAAGCCTATCTATATAATGAATATGAATTGGGTGGGTTGAGATTATTAAATATAAAAGCACTAAACCTCTCTCTAAAAGCTTCACTCATTCAAAAGTTTTACTTGAACCCTAAATGGTTCTCAAGTAGATTAATAAGAAAAGCTCATCCATTGTTTAAAAATGGCCTTTTTGCCTTTGTGCAGATTGCCATGTCTCATTTTCGATTAATTGAAAATGCTACTTTTTTCAAAGTATCTGTCTTTTTCAAACAAGCATGGCAGTGCTGGCTACAATTTCAATTTCATTCCCATGAAAAGATAGAACAAATATTACGACAAATATTATGGCTGAACTCAAATGTACTGGTTGATAAAATACTTGTATTTATGGGAAAGATGTTTAAAAGGGTATTTTGTACTTAAATGACATTGTAAATTGTAATGGTAGAGTTGTGTCCTTAATGGAGTTAAGGACATTGTACGGGAAGGTCTGCTCAATCCAAGAGTACAACCAATTGATTACAGCATTGCCTCAAAAATGGAGGAGGCGGGTGGCAGCGGGAGGAGGTAGGGAACTGGTCTGTCTGCCCAATATAAAGGATCAAAACTGGCGGAGGAATAAAAATAGCGTAAATAGGAAAGTAAACCAGTTTAATTTGAGGACCAGGATGTTGACAACTGTGCCATACAGACTGCAAAATAGTTGGGAAGAGATTTTTGATGTACCGATTCCATGGTACAGGGTGGGTTCGGGTTTCACAAGATTGTGATCATGAAAAAGGAAACTATGACATATATTTTATATCACTATCATGCACACGCACCCTCACACATAAGGATGGCTCTGATGCGGAAAGACTGATACATGTTTGATAGTGTCTTGATGCTGTATTGTTCGTCCTTCATGTTCTAATACTTTAATGTTACCCCTTCCTTGTGTTTTTTGTAATAAATATATTTATTTTTAAAGAGCGACATCGTTGATTTATACAGAGAAAAGAGTCAACCCGAGAATTGAACCCTGTGGTTCCCTATAGAGACTGCCAGAGGTCCGGACAACAGGCCCTCCGATTTGACACACTGAACTCTGTCTGAGAAGTAGTTGGTGAACCAGGCGAGGCAGTCATTTGAGAAACCAAGGCTTACACATCTCATATGTATATACTGCATTTTATACCATCTATTGCATCTTGCCTATGCCAGTCTGTCATTGCTCATCCATATATTTACATGAAAACTCAGCAAAAAAAGAAACTCTCACTGTCAACTGCGTTGTTTTTCAGCAAACTTAACGTGTAAATATTTGTATGAACACAACAAGATTCAACAACTGAGACATGAACTGAACGAGTTCCACAGACATGTGACTAACAGAAATTGAATAATGTGTCCCTGAACAAAGGGGGGGGGGGGGTGAAAATTAAAAGTAACAGTCAGTATCTGGTGTGGCCACCAGCTGCATTAAGTACTGCAGTGCATCTCCTCCTCATGGACTGCAACAGATTTGCCAGTTCTTGCTGTGAGATGTTACCCCACTCTTCCACCAAGGCACCTGCAAGTTCCCGGACATTTCCGGGGGGATAGCCCTATCCCTCACCCTCCGATCCAACAGGTTCCAGACGTGCTCAATGGGATTGAGATCCGGGCGCTTCGCTGGCCATGGCAGAGCACTGACATTCCTGTCTTGCAGGAAATCACGCACAGAACAAGCAGTATGGCTAGTGGCATTGTCATGCTGGAGGGTCATGTCAGGATGAGCTTGCAGGAAGGGTACCACATGAGGGAGGAGGATGTCTTCCCTGTAACGAGATTGCCTGCAATTACAACAAGCTCAGGTCGATGATGCTGTGACACACCGCCCCAGACCATGACAGACTCTCCACCTCTATATCGATCCCGCTCCAGAGTACAGGCCTCGGTGTAACGCTCATTCCTTTGATGATATTCGCGACGACCATCCCCTCTGGTGAGACAAAACCGCGACTCGTCAGTGAAGAGCACTTTTTGCCAGTCATGTCTGGTCCAGCAACAGTGGGTTTGTGCCCATAGGCGACGTTGTTGCCGGTGATGTCTGGTGAGGACCTGCCTTACAACAGGCCTACAAGCCCTCAGTCCAGCCTCTCTCAGCCTATTGCGGACAGTCTGAGCACTGATGGAGGGATTGTGCGTTCCTGGTGTAACTCGGGCAGTTGTTGTTGCCATCCTGTACCTGTCCCGCAGGTGTGATGTTCAGATGTACCGATCCTGTGCAGGTGTTGTTAAACGTGGTCTGCCACTGCGAGGACGATCAGTTGTCCGTCCTGTCTCCCTGTAGCGCTGTCTTAGGTGTCTCACAGTACATTGCAATTTATTGCCCTGCAGTCATCATGCCTCCTTGCAGCATGCCTAAGACATGTTCACGCAGATGAGCAGGGACCCTGGGCATCTTTCTTTTGGTGTTTTTCAGAGTCAGTAGAAAGGCCTCTTTAGTGTCCTAAGTTTTCATAACTGTGACCTTAATTGCCTACCGTCTGTAAGCTGTTAGTGTCTTAACGTCCGTTTCACAGGTGCATGTTCATTAATTGTTTATGGCTCATTGAACAAGCATGGGAAAGAGTGTTTAAACCCTTTACAATGAAGATGTGTGAAGTTATTTGGATTTTTACAAATTATCTTTGAAAGACAGGGTCCTGAAAAAGGGACGTTTCTTTTTTTGCTGAGTTTATGTATTCTTATTCCATTCCTTTACTAGATTTGTGTGTATTCGGTAGTTGTTGTGGAATTGTAAGATTACATGTTAGATATTGCTGCAATGTCGTAACTAGAAGCACAAGCATTTCACTACACTCACATTAACATCTGCTAACTATGTGTATGTGACCAAGAACATTTGATTTGATTTGATTTTGTCTACGCATACAGTTTGACAAATAAATTCGATAAATCCAAGGTATGCACCACACTGCAACTGCCTCTGCAACGCAATGCTGCGAGGCAAACGCAGCGTTCAATTGGAAATAAATTTACTTGTAGTGTACCAAAATGCACTGACGCTGTCGGTGTGATTGAGGGATAAGGGAACTGCTTGTTAAGTGTATAGGGAAAGTATACAGTATGTTGAAAATGTGTGAAATTGTGAGAGTAGTAATCAAATAATTTTTCCATGTAGTGTATTTCCATTGTGAATTTATGCAACATACAGTATCTTGACGGGCTACATATAATTTCACCACATCAGTGCATTTGTTAAGATAATAATCCATATAAAGTACAGTAATTTGTTAAATTACAGGGCACATGTGAAAGTGAAACCATTGTTGAAATACTATAAAAGACTGAGATAATGGGAAATGAAACGAGAGATGGCTGATATTGCTCTTTTGGAAGATTTGGCACACGCTGCATTTCGCAGAAAGCGTGTTTTTAGAGACAGGTGGGACTTTTTCACAGAGGGAACAGATTGGCTCATAAGATACCGTTTCCCAAAACCAATCATGTAGGATCTTTGCGAGGCTTTAAGACCTACTTTAAAAAGGCAAACACAAGTGCTATCCACCCATGGGTTTTTGTCAAAGGGCACTTTTCAATTGGAGCTTGCCGAACGGCATTTGGTATTTATTAGTATCCCCATTAGCCGCTGCAAAAGCATAAGCTATTCTGCCTGGGGTTCACATGAAACATGACATAATACATAGTACAGAACATTATTAGTCAAGGATTGAAATACATACTTTTGAAACATCACACAGCCTACATGTCAGTACAAACACACAATATCTAGGTCGAATACATAGTACAGTGCAAATTAGAATACAAGATATATCAAATGGCTGTGTCTCTTCACAGTCCCCTTTGTTCAGTAAGGTGTTCTTTTATCAGTTTTTTGAAACTGATTTTATTGCTACCTTGAGTTAGCTGGGGTGGCAGAGAGTTCAATGTAATCATGGCACTATTGAATACTGTGTGTTTCCCAGCCTCTGTTCTGGACCTGGAGAATGTGAAGAGACCTCTGGTTTCATGTCTTGTGTTGTACCGATGAGTGTCCGAACTGTGTGCCAATGGCTTGAACAGACATTTCGGTACCTTCAACACATCAATACCTTGCACAAAGACCAATAGTGATGCAGTCAACTTTGAGCCAGGAGAGACTGACATGCATGTTACTGACACTTTCCCTCCATAAATCATCACATACAGTGCCTTCAGAAAGTATTCACATCCCTGGATTTTGTTGTTACAAAGTGGGATTCAAATGGATTTACACTGAACAAAAATATACATGCAACAATTTCAAAGATTTTATTCAGTTACAGTTCATATAAGGAAATCAATCGATTTCACATGAATTGGAATACAGATGGGTGTCTGTTGGTCACAGCTACAGTGAGGGAAAAATGTATTTGATCCCCTGCTGATTTTGTACGTTTGCCCACTTACAAAGAAATGATCAGTCTATAATTTTAATGGTAGGTTTATTTGAACAGTGAGAGACAGAATAACAACAAAAAAATCCAGAAAAACGCATGTCAAAAATGTTATAAATTGATTTGCATTTTAATGAGGGAAATAAGTATTTGACCACTCTGCAAAACATGACTTAGTACTTGGTTGCAAAACCCTTGTTGACAATCACAGAGGTCAGACTGTAACGGTCGTAGGGATTGGACCAAAGCGCAGCGTGTTGTGAAGACATAATGCAGTTTATTAAAGTAAAGTCGAAACACGAAAACACTTAAACAAACAAACGATGTAGACAGACCTGGGGCCTGTTGCACAAAACTAGGATAAGGGATTAAGCCAGGATATCTTGGTGATCCTGGCTCAATTGATCCGTAATCCGGTTGCACTAAAGATGGATAGGGGGCAGGAGGATATGTTATGGTATAAATTACCATGGAGATTTATTCTGTGGAGCTAGCCTGCTCCAGACCAGGCTAAATTCCAGGATCTATTTAATCTCATCCCTAATGTCAGTCAGCAGTCACCACAAATGGAAACCAATAGTTATTTCACTGCTCACTATACATTGTTATCACATATAACTAGACCCACTGTTAATATTTAAACGTTTGTGATCATTAATTTCAATGATTTTGGATAAAAAATGATTTTTAGATGATGTTGCTATCATTAGATAATTTACAGTTTCCCATAGACTATAAGGCTATATATAAAATGATAGAATATTAGGGCCACAGAGGGGAAAAATACACAAGTCATAATATTGTAACCAGTTGTTTTAAAGGAGGACAGTTGTTAAAATGACAGATGTGGGGCATTTCGTGAAATTGTACTTCAGTATGGTTTCATAAACAAAGACATGCTGATGTGCCGGAATATTAAGTATCACATTGTCATAAGTATCAAAACTGTAAAAACAATATGTAGCTTTTCTGCAGAAAGAACCAGCCTCATAAATTTATGACTTTATCCTTTTTCTTCAGTGTGGCCCTAGTACTCTGTCATATAAACAAATACACATTCCATATGAATATAAAAACACAATGTGTAACATTATGTTCCTTTATTGAATAAGGACAAAACAAAGCAGGTAAACCATCAGCTCCTTTCGAAACTGAAGTCACAGTGACTCTACAAGATGGAAAGCACAGAATCCAAGCATATTATACAAAATGATACATACACATTCAAAGGTCTGTATATAACACACCCTGCATGTCTGCACACTAAAATAAATGCAGGACAAATCCATACACATCAACTGAACAGACAAATGAATGGATGCAGTAGCCTCCCTGCAGCCTTGTATTACACACAGTATACCGCACAAACATCATAAGAGGCCAAATTCGTCAAAAAACGAACCCAAAAAAACCCAAATTCCTCTGCCACCGCAGGACATATTTAACCAAAATTGAAAGCACACATACTAACTAAAATAATTCAACACATATTGGTCCCTCAGCAGCCGACCACTGTCGTCATCAGGGAAGATTGCCGGATTGTCCCAGTCCATGGCTGGTGGCACTCTGGGGGCCCTCTCCTTCCTCAGGCAGGCCACATTGTGGAGGACAGCACAAGCCACAGTAATATCACATGCCCTAACAGGGCTGACCCTTAATTTGTGAAGGCAGTGAAAGCGTGCCTTCAGGAGGCCAAAGGTCATTTCAACTCTGGCCCTGGTCCTGGCATGGGCATGGTTGTAGGCCTGCTGTGCTTCCTGGGGGTCTGTGAAAGGTGTCAGGAGAAAAGGCTGGCAGCCATACCCCCTGTCTCCCAGCAACACACCAGAGAATTCACCTGTCAACACAAAATCTCATCATTACTACCTCATAAACACAGTGATATTCTTGACACAGCCATGATGGTTATAAATAGGGGTTGTGTGGCTTACCTTGTGATAGGCACTGATAGATTTCAGAGGCCCGAAAGATTCTGGAGTCATGGACTGAGCCAGGCCATTTTGCCACAACATTGCTGATCACACAGTCAGCATTGCAGACCATCTGAAATCATAAGATGAGGAATATTACACCAATCAATGCACATCACTGGCAATGCAGAGTGTTCGTCGATGGACAATATCAAAAAGTTATGTTCACCTGAACATTAATGCTGTGAAAGGATTTCCTATTCACAAAATCGGCCTCATGGGCACCTGAGGGGGCTTTTATCCTTATGTGTGTGCAGTCCACTGCACCAATGACATTGGGGAAACCTGTCACACAAAGTAATGAGTATCCTACTATGTGTTAACAGTTGTCCTGTAATTTGTAGATCCTCTTACCTGCAATCCTATAGAACTCCTCTTTGATGTCACAGAGTCTTCTGTGGCCAGGGAAGGAGATGAAGACATCTGCTAATGCTTTGATAGCCAGACACACACTCCTTATTGTGCGGCAAATTGTGGCCTTGTTCAGCTGTTCTGCATCCCCCACTGAGTACAGGAAGGCTCCACTAGCAAAAAAGCGCAAGGCCACACAAACCATTTGCTCCACACTCAGTGCATGGCTCCGTGCAGTGCGGTGCTTAATCCTGGGACCCAGTAGTCTGCATAGATACCTGATGCCATCTGCAGAAAACCTGTATCTTTCATATAGATGGTCATCAGGGAAGGCCAGTGGGTCCAACCGGTCCCTGAAGACCCTTTCTCGCCTGAAGGCTCTCCTCAGCACAAGTGCTTCTTCATCCACCACATCTCGCACGAATGGGCATGCCATTGTCAGAGCAGAAAGGAACACACAATTTTGGGCCTTCATATAGGCTAGTGGCCACACCTGGTGCTGGGGGGGTGGGCAAAGGAGGGCGATGCCTTATAACGATGACTTGGTTGTACTGATTGCTGGGAAAATAAAAAAAACCTTAGAAAGATGCCACCGTCCTGTGTGCTCACAATAAGAGCTCATATGTCATGGCTCACTTGACTTTACGAGAATATACCTAATTTTTATTTTGAGCTGTGTCATCTTCTTGGAGCTGGGGGAGGAAAGAAAAATAATGATTAATACATTTGTGTTACAGTTAGCATACAGTGTACATTGAAGGCATATCTCACCTCCCTCTCAAGTTTTTTTATTTCAAGGTCCAGTTTCCTAATTGTCCTCTTTTTTATTTCGGACTCCAGTGCAAGATTTTCCATCTTTTTCTTCTTGTACTGAATGTCTATGTCTGCCAGTTCTATTTGGCGCCGGAGGTGGTTGCCATACAACTTTCTGATAGCTTGTGAGCTCTGTGAACACAATACAATTAGCGCAGCTGGAATTTGGCAGGATGTGGTGTCCTTTTATTAATACGCACTATGTTGCCAGGCTGGTTTTCCCACTGTATAGCATCTGGGTCCTGTAAAAGAAATTAGATTTTTTGATTTTGATGAGGACTCCTCACCATTGTAGAGTAAATAGTACTTTCACACTCATGCCTTCTGGAATCCAGAGAGATGGTCTCCTCCTCATCATCGTCTCCATCATGTGCTGTTGCTGCTGCACTGGGGCCTTCACCCTATCACATTTAATCGGATTCATATTGAAGCTAGTAGACAAGACATGCCAGGCCTACAGTATGCCTTTGATGGAGTACTCACTGGATCAGCATCGTCTGGTGCTTGTGCTGGTGGCTCTAACAGGAACACAGTGCTGCCAGACACTGCAAGGCAATAGGTAAACCAAAGTCAGACAGTCCAAATTGATTCAATATGAATGTGGTTGTATCCCATGTAGAGATGGAAGGACATACCTTGAATGAAGCGGGTGGCATCTTGGGAGGAACCTATGCTCGTCTCTTTCCCCCCAGGGATCCCCTCTAAGACGGGCCTGCCTTTATTTAGCTCCAAGGCCATGTCCTCTGCTGGGGTAAGGTCAGCCTTTGGTGACCCACCACCCGTGCCTTGTCTGTGGGTATTCTTTTTCACTGCTAAAACAGTACAGACAATGTGTGAGCAGGCACCTTCTGGGTACAATATATGCTTGTGCTTTGTTAAATATTAGTCAGGGACCATACCATTCTGCAGAATGTTCTTGTATTTGATTTTGACCTGCTGCCATGTCCGTTTTGGCCCGTTCATGTTTAATCTACACACACACACACACACACACACACACACACACACATTTAATGGAGTCACACTGCAAAAAATTACTTGGTATTTTTGTCTTGTTTTCAGTAAAAATATCAAAAAATGTATCATAGCTTTATACAGTGTGATGGAGTTACTTTACACAATTTCACTCATATCTGCAGTGCATTTCAATTAAAAATTTAACCGTTTCATAATTACAGTACAACTGCATTTTTGGAGATGTGAATTAAATATTTGAATTGTAATTGTGATGTTTCAGCGGAGCGGTGAGTGTGTAATTGTGCACTACTTACGCATTCAGGCGGTCTGCAATACTTTGCCACGCTTTTTCTCTTTGCTTTATCACTGTGGCGGTGTTGCCTTTCTTCTTAATTATATCTTTTACCTCCTCGTATGCCTCCATGAGGATTTGTGCTTCCGACGGGGAAAAGTACGCGGCTCTAGTTGCCATGGTAAATCAATTAATCTGTGATCTGTGGCGGGGTCTATTTGAGTGAGCCGTGAGCGCGCACCTATCCAGGATTGGTTTCACCTGGCTTAATGAATCCGTGTCTGCTCATCCTGGCTTGGTCTTTGTTCAACCAATTAAGCCTGGACGCACATGTTTTGGCTTCATTGAGCTCAGCTGAGTCATTTATCCCGGATGTCTTAATTCTACTTTTGTGCAACAGGCCCCTGGACTTGATTGCTTACAAATAAACGAAGAACGCACGAACAGGAACAGACTACATACACGAACGACAAAACGAAACAGTCCCGTGTGGTAAACATACAGACACAGGAGACAACCACCCACAACAAACAAAGATCTTGCATGGAGCCCCAGGCCGAGGGAGATTGACAGTTCTTTTGTGTCTCTTCCATTTGCGAATAATTGCACCAACTGTTGTCACCTTTTCACCAAGCTGCTTGGCGATGGTCTTGTAGCCCATTCCAGCCTTGTGTAGGTCTACAATCTTGTCCCTGACATCCTTGGAGAGCTCTTTGGTCTTGGCCATGGTGGAGAGTTTGGAATCTGATTGATTGATTGCTTCTGTGGACAGGTGTCTTTTATACAGGTAACAAGATGAGATTAGGAGCACTCCCTTTAAGAGTGCACTTCTAATCTCAGCTCGTTACCAGCATAAAAGACACCTGGGAGCCAGAAATCTTTCTGATTGAGAGGGGGTCAAATATGTATTTCCCTCATTAAAATGCAAATCATTTTATAACATTTTTGACATGCGTTTTTCTGGATTTTTGTTTGTTATTCTGTCTCTCACTGTTCAAATAAACCTACCATTAAAATTATAGACGGATAATTTCTTTGTCAGTGGGCAAACGTACAAAATCAGCAGGGGATCAAATACTTTTTTCCCTCACTGTACCTTAAAAAAAGGTAGGTGTGTGGTTCAGAAAACCTGTCAATATCTAGTGTGACCTCTATTTGCCACATGCAGCACGACACATCTCCTTCGCATAGAGTTCATCAGGCTGTTGATTGTGGCCTGTGGACTGTTGTCCCACTCCTCATCAATGGCTATGCGAAGTTGGTGGATATTGGTGGGAACTAGAACACGTTGTCATACATGTCGATCCAGAGCATCCAAAACATTCTCAATGGGTGAAAGTTCTGGTGAGTATGCAGACCATGTAAGAACTGGAACATTTTCAGCTTCCAAGAATTGTGTACAGATCCTTCGGGCGTTGGGGGCGTGGTATCTCTGTGCATTCCAATTGCCATCGATAAAATGCAATTGTGTTCATTGTCCGTAGTTTACTATATGCCTGCCCATACCATAACCCCACAGCCGCCATGGGGCAACGTTGACATCAGCAAACTGCTCGCCCACACGATGCCATACACCTGTCTGGCATCTGTACAGTTGAAACCACGATTCATCCGTGAAGAGCACACTTCTCCAGCGTTCCAGTGGCCATCGAAGGTGAGCATTTGCCCACATGATGAGCATGCAGATGAGCTTCCCTGAGACGGTTTCTGACATTTTGTGCAGAATTTCTTCGGTTGTGCAAACCCACAGTTTCATCAGCTGTCCGGGTGGCTGGTCTCAGATGTTCCCCCTCGTGAAGAAGCCGGATGTGAAGGTCCTGGGCTGGCTTGGTTTTAAATGTGGTCTGCGGTTGTGAGGCTGGTTGGACTTACTGCCAAATTCTCTAAAACGGCTTATGGTAGAGAAATTAGCATTCGATTATCTGGCAACAGCTCTAGTGGACATTCCTGCAGATAGCATGCCAATTGCACACTCCCTCAAAACTTGAGACATCTGTGGCATTGTGTTGTGTGACAAAACGGCACATATTTTAGAGTGGCCTTTTATTGTCCCCAGCACAAGGTGCACCTGTGTAATGATTGTGCTGTTTAATCAGCTTCTTGATAAACCACACCTGTCAGGTGGATGGATTATCTTGGCGAAAGAGAAATGCTCATTAACAGGGATGTAAACACATTTGTGCAAAACATTTGTGAGAAATATGCTTTTTCTGCGTATGGAACATTTCTGGGACCTTTTATTTCAGCTCATGAAACATGGGACCAACACTTTACATGTTGCGTTTATGTTTTTGTTTAGTGTATAAATTATTCCCTAATTTCTCATCTCTGAAGCAGCTAAGGGAACACCTCCCTCTCTCTAAACTCAGTGTCACACCAGCCTTCGCTTTGGCTCCCCCTCCTGTCCAGCTCAGGCGTTCGGCGTCGCTGGCCTTCTAGCTGCTGCCGAACCTGCTGCTGGCAAACGCCCTTCACTCATCAAACCCGGACTTGTCTCGTCATCATTACACACACCTGGTTCCAATCCCCACTTTATCACTGTATATATACTCCCTCTGTCATTTGTCTTTGTCGGTCATTGTAAATGTTGCTTGTTTTCCTGAGAGGAATCTCTCCTACTATTTCCTGAGTACTTTATTTTGCACTTTTGGTTTCGTCCCGCTTTTATATAGTGCTTTAATAAACTCAGTAGTTCTAAACCTGCGACTGCCTCCTGCGGTGGTAGATTTCAATACGTTCTCACCTTGTTAACAATCCCTCATTCTCACTGATCTAAATTACACAATAGGCAACAACTAACAGGCAATGAGGGTAAAGGACAAGAGCTAAGGAAAGGAAGCATCTTCAAAGTATTAGGATTGTCTAAGCAATTAGTGTCTTGATATGCTACACCTGTCAGGTGTACGAGCAAATCTTGGCAAATGAGAAATGCTCACTAACAGGGATGTAAACACATTTGTGCACATCATTTGAGAGAAATAAGCTTTTTGTACATATGAAACATTTTGAGCATCTTTTATTTCAGCTCATGAAATAAGTGTTTTAAAGTCACACTTAGCTTCCTGGTGAAATCCCTGAGCGGTTTCCTTCCTCTCCGGCAAATTAGTTAGGATAGACACCTGTATCTTTGTATTGATAAACCATCCAAAGTGTAATAACTTCACCACGCTAAATAATTTAGGCAAAATATACATCTTAGAGGGTTCCAAGGGAACTCAGATTGTAACAGAGATGTGAAGGACACGAATAAAATACAAATTATTGATAGTTTTGGTACAGTTCCCTCTCGTTCATGTTGTAGGCTACCACTTTTTCCACACAGACTTGTGTGTTAATAAATTTAATTGCTTAGTTTCAGAATGTTGCATGCATTTAGACTTTGAATATTCTATAATCCCTGCAGTAGCCTATTAGTAAAAGATACCACACTGAATCTATACTCTGATTATCTGACAGTCCCTCCTAGTGTTTTTAACCCAATAACAACTGCTAAGTCCCAAGACCGCTTTACAAACCCTCAAATAAAAACTGGATTAATTAAGACGTATTATTCAAGGAATTCTGAACTGGGACTGGGAGAGATAGAACCTGGAATGAGAGAATTCCTAAGCCATGATGACAGTGTGGCAACATGTAAACATTCCCCAGAGGTCGGCCAAGCCCTGTCATCGCTGAGCTACTGAAGTAACCTACTATACACACATCTGAGTAGAGAGTTTAGTAAACAACTTCTTATTTATGAAATTGGATATCATATGATATACGATACATACAGTATAGAGACATTTAAATACATAGGCTATAATTTAGTGTTTGTGTAGGATAATGTAAAATGTGCTGAAAAGCCACCCATGTAACAATCTGCTACCTCAGTTTGTAGTTCAAGTAAACATTATGATCCAGATTTGGATAATCTTGCATGCCCCAATTACCTAATTTAGGTGCTTGTTCAGTAGGATTTTACAAAACTGATTGTTAGTTGTTAATGAAATACCCTCTTTCAGACCCAGAGAAACAGTTGTTAATGGCTGGTTAATAAAGAACTAGGGTTCCAGAGTGTAGACAGTACGGAATTTCATAGCATGAGGAGCCTGTTGAGCATACAACTGAAATGACAGGGATTGCCATTCACTTTCTAGTAGGAAATAAAGTGACTGGCCAGTGACACGGTTTCTGTCCACAGGCTGGTTGACGCGGACTGGACTGTGTCTCTTTCCAAACAGTTGAATCTTATCAGCGATCCTTCATTTCACCTCATTAGCAGAGGCTGTCACGAGCTATTTATATGCAAATTGGACTGAACGGGCGGTAGTGTCAAGACGTACTCGGACGGAGTTTACTTGGGAATCACTGCGGACCCTATGTTTTTACTCTCTGCGGACCCTATGTTTTTACTCTCTGCCTGGATAAACGCAGCCATCGACGTCGCCTCAAGTTTCTTGTTACCTTTAAATACACCGCACATACCCCGCACCGTGTCTCGTGCTTGGAATTGGGTTTATCTCCAAAGGATTTGTAATCGGACCGAGAGTTCGTCTGGGGAATTACGTGCGGAACATTTTGGTATGAGCTTAATATCTGCTACTTTTTCAGTTTTGTGTAGGCTGATGATGGGGTTTTCTAGCGTATTCTCTATTCTCTAAATTCATTAATAAATATAATATTTGGTTTCTTTTTTAATCATGTTCAATCTGAGACCTGTGTAGCCTAGGCTGTTTTGATCAAATTAGATTTTTTAGCCATTTGAATTACTGACAATTTGAGACAGAAATTGATGCCTTTTCAACAGTTTTATGCAGAAGGGGACCGACCACCCTTGTCTGGCTCCTAGATGGGTAGCCTCCCTAGTAGAATTCCACGTGCCTATGGGTAGCCTACCTGCCACTATGTCATATAAATCCAAATTAATAAAATAGTTTTTCTATTTCAGAACTTGAATGCCCTATCTTACATTGGGTGGAGAGAAAGGGAGAAAGTTCCAGATAGAGTGGATAGTTGAAGAAGCTAGGAGGTATATCAAAGGAAAATGCAGAGATGGCCTAATTTTGCATATCAGTGTTAGAGGAGCTTGTAAGTAAGGGCCTTATCATTATACATTGCAGGTCGAAGGTAATTACTGTGTTACAAGGAAATAATGAGCAGAAATCCCTCTAGGCTGCACAAAACTCACTTTCATAGAACGTTTATATAAATGTAAAGGGGAAATTCCACTGTAACAGAGTGACACTGTATGTGTGTCAAACAAAAAAACTATGATTGAAACTTAAACAAACCATATAACTCTCTGCACGATGACTACTACGAGCAGTTTTGCTGAGAAGTCTACTCAGAATTTCCCTCAACCATCTTAAACTTCTGACATTAGCCATCATAGAGGGATCATAACTTTCTTCTGGATTTCATATCAGAGGAAATAATATGGTTTTCATCTAGCTGTAAATAATATCCCAATCAATGTTAATACAGAATGAGTGATTTGAATTATGTTTGTCTGAGGGTGCTGAATAGGCCTAGTGTCTTGACTTCACTATTCAGTCTTGTGCTTATCATGAAAGCGTTCATGCATGTAGTCTGTGTGTGTAGGAGTTGCTAGATGTCTCCCTCGCCTGGCCTTCTGCTGGGTTCCCTGGGGAGCTGATTAGCGGGGCCAGTGTGATTTAGAGGTCAGTGGGGCACCAGGTGTGTAATGGGGAAATTATTACTCATAATGGAAGGGGGCCCATTAAACTCATATGAGATCAGGAAACCAGAGATTATTTTTTACATTGATTACGGTTTTTCTTCCCAGCTGGTGAGACAATGCCTATTATCAGCGTACAAGATAAGTGCTAAGGAAGGATACATTTTATGATGGGCTACTATCCAACTACTGCTTGATGTTTTGTCTTTTTAATTGACATTTTAGGGAATGCAAGTCTAATGGGGAGATTGTAAAACAGAAGTGCACTTTTAGACATAAATCATTTTGTAAATTGGGATTTAATAGGAGCTCAAGCTGCCTAGTGGGCCATTGAAGGAGCAAGTGAATAGCCTGGTGGCACAATAAAGAAACATTTCTTCAGTCTTTTGCCTAGCAGGGGATCTAAACCTCTATTGGTTTCTTGAAACAATAAATGCTTGTCATTACCCACAGCTCCTTGCTCTTTCAGCACAGTCAAATCTGCTATCATTAAGTGTTTTAGCGCAGATAACTGAAGAATAGAGAAAATATTGATTTTTGGTCCTTCCTTTCAGAGGCAGGCTGAACAGAGAAGCTGTTAACAAAGCAGTGGTAGCAGGGGGAGTGAGTGTTCTCTTCTGGGGAGCAGGGTGGGCTGCCCCTCAGCTCACACATTAACATTCATTAGTCCTCTCCATCTGGAGACTGGGTGGCAAGGCTGGCAGTCCCCCTTGCTGTGCACTTGTTATTGTGTGTGTCTGTGCCTTTGTGTCTGTATGTGAGGAGACCGAAAGAGAGAGCTGTGTGTTTGACTGACTGACTGACTGTGTGTGTGTGTGTGTGTGTGTGTGTGTGTGTGTGTGTGTGTGTGTGTGTGTGTGTGTGTGTGTGTGTGTGTGTGTGTGTGTCTGTGTGTGTCTGTGTGTGTCTGTGTGTGTGTGAGAGAGAGAGAGAGAGAGAGAGAGAGAGAGAGAGAGAGAGAGAGAGAGAGAGAGAGAGAGAGAGAGAGAGAGAGAGAGAGAGAGAGAGAGAGAGAGAGAGAGAGAGAGAGAGAGAGAGAGAGAGAGAGAGAGAGAGAGAGAGAGAGTGTATTTAATGTAACTCATGGGTGAAGAAAATCTTTGTAGACTAAAGCACTAAAAGGAAAGCCTCCATCTGACTGACACAGGGGGCCTTTTCTGTTCAGTGGTCCAGGACAATGAATCCAAATCAGATGATTATGATGACTTGATTGGCCAGTCTAGAGTCTTTGGTCAGTACAGTAGCTTCCCACAGCTGGAAGTGTGTGTGTATTACTGTGGCAGTGCTGGTCTTGTAACGACAACATCCTAAACCTCACTTATTCATTGTCAGTGTCTGCTGGTAATACCTTTGATGTTGAGATTCTAAGTGCTATATGATGACCAAGATAAAGAGGTTTTCTTATGACCTTATATCTGGAAGGAAATATTTTGTAGTCATATTTCCCAAGACTAGAAGGTAACTAGGAGTTCAGTCATTGGTCTTTTATTTGGATTAGGACCAACTGTCAGCCTAGAACCCTTTCCATCAAGATAGCATCGTTATCTTATGGGTATTTACATTTACATTTACATTTAAGTCATTTAGCAGACGCTCTTATCCAGAGCGACTTACAAATTGGTGCATTCACCTTATGATATCCAGTGGAACAACCACTTTACAATAGTGCATCTAACTCTTTTAAGGGGGGGGGGGGGTTAGAAGGATTACTTTATCCTATCCTAGGTATTCCTTAAAGAGGTGGGGTTTCAGGTGTCTCCGGAAGGTGGTGATTGACTCCGCTGACCTGGCGTCGTGAGGGAGTTTGTTCCACCATTGGGGTGCCAGAGCAGCGAACAGTTTTGACTGGGCTGAGCGGGAACTGTACTTCCTCAGAGGTAGGGAGGCGAGCAGGCCAGAGGTGGATGAACGCAGTGCCCTTGTTTGGGTGTAGGGCCTGATCAGAGCCTGAAGGTACGGAGGTGCCGTTCCCCTCACAGCTCCGTAGGCAAGCACCATGGTCTTGTAGCGGATGCGAGCTTCAACTGGAAGCCAGTGGAGAGAGCGGAGGAGCGGGGTGACGTGAGAGAACTTGGGAAAGTTGAACACCAGACGGGCTGCGGCGTTCTGGATGAGTTGTAGGGGTTTAATGGCACAGGCAGGGAGCCCAGCCAACAGCGAGTTGCAGTAATCCAGACGGGAGATGACAAGTGCCTGGATTAGGACCTGCGCCGCTTCCTGCGTGAGGCAGGGTCGTACTCTGCGAATGTTGTAGAGCATGAACCTACAGGAACGGGTCACCGCCTTGATGTTAGTTGAGAACGACAGGGTGTTGTCCAGGATCACGCCAAGGTTCTTAGCACTCTGGGAGGAGGACACAATGGAGTTGTCAACCGTGATGGCGAGATCATGGAACGGGCAGTCCTTCCCCGGGAGGAAGAGCAGCTCCGTCTTGCCGAGGTTCAGCTTGAGGTGGTGATCCGTCATCCACACTGATATGTCTGCCAGACATGCAGAGATGCGATTCACCACCTGGTTATCAGAGGGGGGAAAGGAGAAGATTAATTGTGTGTCGTCTGCATAGCAATGATAGGAGAGACCATGTGAGGATATGACAGAGCCAAGTGACTTGGTGTATAGCGAGAATAGGAGAGGGCCTAGAACAGAGCCCTGGGGGACACCAGTGGTGAGAGCACGTGGTGCGGAGACAGATTCTCGCCACGCCACCTGGTAGGAGCGACCTGTCAGGTAGGACGCAATCCAAGCGTGGGCCGCGCCGGAGATGCCCAGCTCGGAGAGGGTGGAGAAGGTATTAAAGGGGGATGTTGTATTGTAGAGGTAAATAGCTTTACTGCCATGTGTATCCTTTATTTAACTAGGCAAGTCAGTTAAGAACAAATTCTTATTTACAATGACGGGTACACAGCCAAACCCGGATGACGCTGGGCCAATTGTGCGCCACCCTATGGGACTCCCAATCACGGCCGGTTGTGATACAGCCTGGAATCGAACCAGGGTGTCTGTAGTGACATCTCAAGCACTGAGATGCAGTGCCTTAGACTGCTGCGCCACTCAGGAGGCATACACCATGACCCCAGCATTATCTCCAATCTCACATCTGGCAGCCATCAATCACACACAGAACAGCCTCATTATCACTGTCCAACGGCCTCAGAGTAACAACAGCACACTAGCTAGCCTTGAGCATGTTCTTGCCTCAAGGCAGGGATGGGCACCTTTGATGGGGGTCGGGACCACAAAAATCTGAACTCATCATGAGGGACTGCAGTTGCTCGCAGGCTGACATGGGCTAATTGACTGACTGTCAGTGACTGACATAACCAGATAACAACTGCTGATGCACAATACCCTTTAGAAAGTGCACTTGGTGTATTCTAAATCGCAACAGTACGTTGAGACCGACTGATTTTTTTGGGGGGCGAAGGGGGTTGGGGGGTTTATCTGAGGGCCTGCCCATCCCTGCCCGTCCCTGCCTCAAGTCTTAGAGCCAATTTATGCTTTATCCGAAAATGTGGTTGGAGGAGCCGTATGGATGGTATGATGCAATTGCGGGGCCTTCAGAGGCCAAATTGCTCTTCGTACCGCATCGACGTGCACCTCTCAAATTTTGTAACATTGTGGGGCGCGAGAAGTATGAATGCCCTGACTTCTGCAAAGGACATATCACCGTAAATCCTGCACAGCCAATGCAGACGTCGGATTTGCCGTGCAGCGCCTTTTAGGCTACACTCACAAGTTGCCCAAAATATACATTCAGAATTGTTCCTTTGATAGTATTTGATAGTTGTATGATCTTGGAGTGATTATTTAGATTTTTTTAACGTGATTGTTACCATACAACTTTGAGTGACACCATGACAACAATCAAAAGATTCTCCCCTCAGAAATTAACTCCTTGAACTATGTCAACGGTTCCCGAGGCGCCAACCCTGGAAGGACCGGGCTAAAGGCCCTGAAATAGATTTGGGGATTAGCGAACGGGTCAAAGTTTTGATTTAATCTGTTTTTTGCTCTCTCTCTCTTTCTCCTCTCTTCTCTTTCTTCTCTCTCTCTCGCTCTCTGCTGGAGGTGGTGTGGGGAAAGACAGATGGCTGAGTTTGACTAAATCCAGGGCTGCGGAGCCAATCCCGCTCTGCACTGAACACTCGTCTCAGTCATCATCCAATCACGTCACTGATCCCTGTTCCAAAACCCACTGGGGAACACCCCTCCAGCATGCCAGATAATTCGATAGATCACTATTCTTTGGGGTCAGACTCTTGTCTCTGCTAACTTCATTACAGACAACAAAGCTGCTTGACCCAAAGGGGGCCTGGCCGGCCCGGCAGCTCACTGAGTTAGTGAAACAGCTCTAGCAGATGCCCTGACACAGACAAGCATGGTCTTCTCTTCCAATCCAGAGACTCATCTCATCTTTCTGTGGCTGTATGGCTTCTTATGTAACCCCCTGTGTCCCCACAGGCGCTAGCTCTGGAAGGTTTATGTAAGAGTAGAGAGAGATCATCTCTGGTACAGTAGAGGTACAGCTGGTCCAGAACACGAAAGGTTAACTCCCTGTGTGAGGCTAGGCTATGCCCCAGAGCGTGCTAAAGAAATACATACTCTTGTTGTGATGAGGTGATGGATGTGAGCTTAAACAAATGAAGGGAGAAAATTCCCTCACTAATGGGAATGTTAGACAACCACCAACCACCAATTCAAAGAGCACAATTGAAGGTTCATTCTAGCATGTTGGTTCTATGTCACATTGTGTGGATGTAATGTTGTTGTTTGGAACGGCTCCATCCTGTGCTCTGCTATGTGCATGTCTCAGGTGGAGGTGAGCATCACTCTGACTCACTCTCCAGTAAATGAAGGCCCTGCAGCGTTGGCTGGCTCCCCATACTGTTTCTGTTGCCAGGTGTCTGAAAATATCGCCCCCCCCTGGGAAATCCTTTGTTTCTGTCAACAAGAATAGTGTTTGTGGGGTTTGTGACGTTTAAAAGCGCACCGTGTAATGTAATAGTAGTAGAAGTTGGGTGTTGTGATGCCATAGCAACACTAGTTTCACTTATCTAGTTCATGTTAGCCTATTTTGAACATGGGTAAAAAATACACTTCTTCCATAGTTACACCAATATTAGCGATAGAGAGTTGCTTCCTTGCAACTGTCTCTTTCAGCCTGTTCATAAGCCCTGTTTCCTTACTGCTCGCAGATATATTGATCCTACATTTTTGTTCGATATTCTTAAAACCTCCAACAATTGTCTTATTTTGTCATACAACAGTCCTGAAATCCTCACACTTACCAACAACTTCAGTGGAGTCAAGAACTGAGATAACCTTTGAGTAGCAGAATTCCTGACATGCTTCATGAATATCAAGTACTGTGCACTTACTCAGGTGTGTAGTTTTCTCACTTCTTGGCAGCTGACAACTGACCCTTTAATTCTGACAAAGTTACATTGATGATTAAGAGCAGGAAAATATATAGCTATTGGTTTTAAAATGTGAGACTCTTTCACTATGTAGTATATTTGGGTCTGTAGGCTGCTACATACAGTAGGTGATTCTAACATGTATTTATTGACTCAGGCGTGTGAATACTTAGGAAGTTAGGTATTTCAATTTCAATACATTTTCAAACGTTTCTAAAAACATGTTCTCACTTTGTCATTATGGGGTATTGTTTATAGATCGGTGAGAAAAAAACATATATTTAATCCATTTTAAAATCCAGCTGTAACAAAACTAAATGTGGAATAAGTCAGTGGGTATGAATACTTTCTGAAGGCAATGTAGTATCTTCACTATCCCATATTGCACTATTTTTAATCTAATTTAAATCAGTTCAAGAAGGATTCCTTTCATTGTGTAATAACATAGTAATACAGTTGGTGTAGACATGAACTTGGTCAATAGTTTAATCAGATGTGACATTTGTTCATTTCTGTGGGTCAAAATCCCCAAAGTATGGACAATTTCAGCCACCCAGCTCTTCGCTTTCACAAGGTTTCCTTCTATCTCTAAACAAATGTAGCCTAAAGTCTTGAAACATGTCTGATGTCAGAACTACAGCGTAGGCTAATGCATGGCAGTGACCCACGGTTTAGAGAGTTATGCCTGGGAGTATTTTGTCTTACCTCTTGTTGTTGCTATTTGAGAGTTTAAGGAATAAACTGCATTCTAAGACATTCCAACGTGTTAGTTAGTTTGGTGAGCTAGTTTGGCTAGTTTGGTGATGACCAGCCTCCTTTAATAGGTTTGACCCTTGTATCACCTCAGTGTCCAAGACAAGCCCACCCATCTTCCCATTGGTGTGGATGGAGACCTTCTGGAGACCTGACTTTCCCTCAGATTCACTAGATGCCTCGCTGCCAATCCAGGAATAGATCATACTACACTGAGGGAGGAGAGGGTTAAATCTAGCAGTCGTAAAACATGCCTGTATGAAAATAAGTTGTTTTTCAGTTCGTCTGATTTTGAAGAAAAAAACATGTCCCCAGGGCCTCCTCGCTCTCAAAACGGGTTTGAAAAACAAAGGGAGCTTGGCATTTTTTTTTTTTGAACCGAGTCCTGAGTTCCTGAAAGGTTCGCACAAAAGCCCAGTTGCCTAGCTGCATGTGAGTAGCCCTGCTCTGCCAGCCTTTTTGTGTGGCTATCTGGCTGAACAGACCTCTTATGGAGACCCACAAGAATGCAGAGGGGGAGAGACTTTCTCCCTGCTTAATTTTATTCATTTCTCAGCTGGCAGGAGGGAGTCATTCAAATGTTACCATAGTGCATTTAGCAACCATTTTAAACTCAAAGAAATGGTCTCTCAAAAGTATGCAGAGAACTCTTCTTTGACTATCTCTAGCACATTCCATCCTGATACATAGAATAGTAATTTGGGCATAGGCATACGTTTTCTTTTGAATACGACCTTTTCACCTATTCACATTTGAAATGTCTAAGTTAAAGTGTCCCTTGTCAATGAAAAACATGTCAATCCATCTTCAGTTGTGTGTTGAAGTGTCCATGCATGACATTCTGTAGATTCAAAGGGTGTAATACATAGCTTTTCTCCCCCTGGGTGGGGTGCATACAACACTGACTAACCCCCCCCAGGACCTTTCATTTTGACTCTCTATAGATAAAGCGGTCTGGAATGTCTTTACCTGTAAGACCCAGACAGAGGAGTTGGCTTCCTCCTTCAGAAGCTTCAGTGTGATGAAATCATTGACAGTTTTATAGCTGTGTGTGGAATGAGGTGTTGGTTAGTATCGCAATAAAATCTGCTCTTGGACTCTCCAGTCAGACTTTTAAATATTGGCTTCATGAAAGCAGAGCTCTATCTGATTCTAATGGATTTAAGGTCGAATGCTTGTCTGGAGGATATTCCCCTGTTCAGATTTGAAATTGAAACATGGCATATTTGGGAATCGAAAATATTTTCTATTCTTCTGTTTTAAAGTGACAGAAGATTAGAGGACAGCAAGATGGGCTAGTTGTGCATAATAGATAATGAAGGGTTATAGAAAAGGCACAGTGTTTTCTAAACACCGCAGCAGTTTGGGGTCTGCTATGCTTGTTAGACTTGTTAACGCTTATCCTAGCGTGATCACCCTTGGCCTGACAAGCATAGTTCCACATGACGGCTACTGTACTGTTTGATCAGAATTATAGCCTACATGTGGTAACTAACTATCTTCAATGAGGTCACCCTGGTGTTCAATAGAAAGGACCTGACTTCAATTTTCTATTATTTTAACCTGACAACTCTGGTACATCCAGGAATATCTTTACAAAGAATATAAAATTAATAGCATTGCAATGCATTCACTGTGCAATGGGTCATTCAAACCAGAGTAGAGAGTTTAATTTCTAGATATTATATTTTCATAGATTTAACGATGTTGGCCTGTAGCAATGCAGAACTCTGAAATGACTGTTCCAGTGAACCAACTAGTCCCTGTTAGTATGGTGTACAGTGTACATCACACATGCAAAACTGTATTTGTGTGTGTGTGCGCATGCGTGCGTGTGCATGCATGTTTGTGTGAGATACTTTATTTGCAGAGAAATGATTTCAACACACTACAGCCATTAGAGTAGTTGTCAAACAGTTGTGGAAAAAGTACCCAATCATCATACTTGAGTAAAAGTAAAGATACCTTAATAGAAAATGACTCAAGTAAAAGTGAAAGTCACCCAGTAAAATACTACTTGAGTAAAAGTCTAAAAGTATTTGGTTTTAAATATACTTAAAAATCTAAAGTAAATGTAATTTCAAAATATACTTAAGTATCAAATGTAAAAGTATAAATCATTTCAAATTCCTTATATTAAGCAAACCAGATGGCAACATTTTCTTGTTTATTTAAGTTACGTATAGCCAGGGGCACATTCTAACATTCAGAGATTTACAAACGAAGCATGTGTGTTTAGTGAGTCCGCCAGATGCAGTAGGGATGACCAGGGATGTTTTCTTGATAAGATGAGAATTTGACCATTTTGCGGTCCTGCTAAGTATTCAAAATGTAGCGATTACTTTTGGGTGTCAGGAAAAATGTATGGAGTAAAAAGTACATTATTTTCTTTAGGAATGTAGTGAAGTAAAAGTAAAAGTAATCAAAAATATAAATAGTGGCCTCCCAGGTGGCACAGTGGTCTAAGGTAGCTGTGCCACCAGAGACTCTGGGTTCGAGCCCAGGCTCTGTCGCAGCCGGCTGCGACTGGGAGGCCCATGGGGTGACGCACAATTGGGCTAGCGTCGTTCGGGTTAGGGAGGGTTTGGCCGGCAGGGATATCCTTGTCTCATCGCACACTAGCGACTCCTGTGGCGGGCGGGGCGCAGTGCACGCTGACCAGGTCGCTAGGTGTACGCTGTGTCAAGAATCAGTGCGGCTTGGTTGGGTTGTGTTTCAGAGAACGCATGGCTCTCGACCTTTGCCTCTCCTGAGTCCGTACGGGAGTTGCAGCGATGAGACAAGACAGTGACTACTAACAATTGGATACCATGAAATTGGGGAGAAAAATGGGGTAAAAAAAAGATATAAAGTAAGTACTGATACCCCCCAAAACAACTTAAGTAGTACCTTAAAGTATTTTTACTTAATTACTTTACACAACTGTTGTCAAAGTAGATTAGATGAGAATCAGGGGATCTGATGGGACATGCCTCTTCCTCTTCAGATCGGAGCTGAACAATGAGTGTTCACAGGAAAATAGTTATGACTGTTTGTTCGGAATCTCTCACTTCCTCTAGAAAGAGGGCTAATTGAGCTAATAATGAGCTCAGGTTGGTCTCATGTTTCAAAGTCGTATCCTTGGACTTGTAAGGTGCCTTCGGAACAAGAGAATCTCATGAGACGAGATGGAACAACCCTGTCTGATACCATTATTCCCACTTAGATTTTCTATTTAATTCCCCAAACAACAGTTCTTTATGACAGTGACATTTGAAGTTAACTTAGAGAGGAACTGACAGTTAATAGGTGAAGTTGTGCCCTGGCCCCTCCCTTCCATCCGTAATGGTTGACAGAAGTCAGAGATTACACAGAGCTGGGTGCCGTTAGCTGTGTCAGGATGCACCCACCTTGATGCTTTACAGCGAGCGGATCAGATGGGCCCCGGATTAGAGGCACCTGAAAGGGATCTTTAATCGGAGCGCTGTATCATACTCACCAACATAAATCCAGTTAATTAGGTCCAGGCATTGGAGGTGTGAGGGACTGTGAGAAACTCCATTAAAGCCACACTGGTAGAGGAGCAGGCCAGCTCCTTTTCTCTCACTCTGCACCAAGGGGCCAGGATAAAAGGCCTCTGAGCCCTCAGAAGCCTCCACTGAGAAGAGATGAAACCCTTGCTTCCAGCCAGCAGAACCCAGAACAACCATATGGGGATTAGATAGGTATCTAGCGTATATCCCTGATGAAACAGATGTTTTGAAGTGTTTCAACAGACTTATGATCTATGGCTGCAGTATAGCCTGCTTGTCTAAGTTATTTAGCCCTTCAAAGAGATTTATCTAGACTCTCTGTTTAAGTTGATAGGAGGTGGGGCTAAAGGAGACAGACCAAACTATCATTAAGACAAAGCATGACCTGTTTGGTTATTTTGTCCCCCTCTGTTCTCTCTTAGCTATAGTTGGTGCCTGTGAAATAGGTGTGACCGAAACCTTATAGTAGGTGTGCTGGTCCAAGCGGTAGACTGAGATTCCTTAGTGTTACATAATTAGGACCTGTACTTTACAGGATTACATGGTGGGCTATTTCATAATGTAATGCTGTTTCTCCTTGGTATATATATTCAGCTGTCCCTGGAATGTAAAGTTTTAGATTTACCAGCCCATTAACTTAACTTCTTGGATCATTGCATTTCATTCACCTGCTGTATATGATGCATGTTGAAAGTGGGAACACAATATCCTCTAATAATTGCCTCCATTTATAGCACAAATAGAATGAAACGGAAGCAATTATACACGTGTAAATATTGGACTATACTTTGTGTCTTCGTGTATTATACTTATGCTAAAATCATTATTCTATTCTACTGAGCCATTTACTTTATGTTCCTATTCTTATATTTTCTTATTTATTACTGTTGTTGGATTGTCGAGGAACCTGCAAGTAAGCATTTCATTGGATAGCGTATGACATGTGTATCCTGTACATACGACTAATACATTTGAAGCACTGTAACAAGATAGTGAGCCATGTTAAGACATGTAAATAAGTACTGCTTCCTAACCACTCATCTATGAAATGCCTTAGAGGTGATCCTGGTAAAAGACTGGGGGGAAAAAACAATAGGCCTGCATTGAAAGTATGCATTGATATGCTATATTATGCGCACATCCTTTTGTCTTGGTATAGCCTTCTCTGGTATATCTTTACAAACCCATATAATGTCTATGGGGCTGAATGGAAGAAATCATTCTTTTGTCATATTGCTTAATGTGGCTATGTCCTCTGACACTTGAGAAGATAGCTAGGTGACCTCATCACCTGTCATAATGATGGAACAAACGCATAACAAGCTGTCAGACCACCATTAGTAACTTCAACAATCACACATACTTAGTCTAAAATGACAATGTACCATTTCCTCTGCAGTTTACTCGGTTTCAACAAGCATGACTGAATACAGCCTGGAGGATGCTCAGTCTTATAATTTAGCTAATAAGCTACATTGAGTACATTATACTGCGTTTCACCAGTTGCTGGCGTGGTTAATCGTGAGCTAGTTCCTCTGAGTCAGGTAGAAACATTGACAGATTTGACAGCTCAACACGTTGATGTGTTGTAATGATGGTAGGAACTCCTGGAAAGACAGCCTTTTTTCCAGTGAGTCACTCTGCCTGCGGTCACACCAACTCTCACTCAGCTAACCGCATAAAGTCTGACTCCTGTGGTTGGTTATGGCTGTTTTTATTAGCTTTTTTATGCCGTTGTGTCTGATGGTATGACATAAAAAGTGAAAACCAAAGTGTTTGTATGGATGGCGCTCTCCTCTGTTGTTGTTGATCACTCCTTTTCAACCTGTATAAACTAATTTAAAAGACATAGCTATTCTACAGCTGCTGTCTCCCCAACAGGAAATGGTCTGTTTTCCCAGTTCCCACAGCTGGATATAGTGGGCTAGGTAGCTAGTAGCAATGATGCAATCACCATTGAAATCTCAATCTATTCCCCCCATTCCCTCCTGGCTTCCTGTTTGCCAGTCTTCTACACTACCATGTGACATGTGCTAGCTTGTTACCACCACATGTGTTTCCTGTTCTCTTGCAGGCACTGAGGATGACATGAGGGAGCCAACCTGGGAGTGTCCAGAGGTCCAAGCCCTCTCTTCTCTCCTCTTCTCCTCTCTTTCTGCCCACTACCCCTGTGTGTGTCGGTGATGAGTTAGTGTGGGTGTGGGTGTCAGCCCCCCCCCCCCCCCCCCCCACCCCACCCTCTCCTTGGAGCACCGTGTCTCGGAGACAGTGCTTCACTTACCCTGCTTACATGAGCCAGCAGGATGAGGCTGCAGTCCTCGCACTGTCCGAGCGCCTCCTCGTAGCCTCCCACAAGGGCCAGGCTGACAATGTGGTCCAGCTCATCAACAAGGGCGCCAAGGTCGCTGTCACCAAGGTGAGTGGAGCAGAGGAGGTTGTCTTCTTGTGTGTTTATTACACGTTTGTCTTTTTAATGTGTATGTAAGTAGTAGTCGCCATCCTTTTTTCCCGTCAGATGTGTGGGTACTGTGTCTCACTCAACTGCAGCCTCATTGGGCCACCAGGGCAACGACCATGGGCAGATTTATGTGTATTGTATGGTTGTATCTGTATTTCATGCTCTGATTAGATCCCCTCTACAGCACAATGTCAAATGGTTAGTGGGACTGGAGGAGCATATGACCATATTATAATCCTAACTGTTTCTTGGATACACTAATAGGCATATACAGTGTATGCCTGTTATACTGGTCGGTGTGTAAAACTACCATGTTTCACCACAGAATGTCAGTAGGAGCTATTTTACAGGAAGGAGATGTTGGAGTTTGGAGTATTTGGAAAGGAATAGGAATGCATTAGTGTTGATGACAAATGAACAGGTCCGTGAGGGTCTCTGTCTGAGGCTGACCTTAACCGTGTGTGTGTCACGTCATGCACATTCCATGTAGCCACAAGCTTGTGCACTTAAAGGACCAGAGGAGGAGTGCAGTACAAATGCAAGAGATTGACACATTTAATATAGACCGATGAAATTCAGTATGTTCAGCTTGAACCAACAGTGTTACCGCAATATGACAATAATGTATCGTCATTGCATGACTTGGCTTTACAGAATGTGTGCTGTCAATTTGACAGTGAATCTATCTTGAGCTGTCAGTTTTGGGGTGTTTGCTGAGAGAGTCACAGCCAGACGTGATTGATTGAAGTCATGCGCTACAGTAGCAGTTCTGTCTGTGAAGGGAATGGTCTTCCTTTGTGTCTCTGTCAGAGCAGCTCTGGTACAGACCTGAGGTGTTGAGGGAGATCTTCCTCAGATCTCCAGTCTTTATCTTTATAGACTGCAATGTGATACTGGTCAATAAGGCAGGCAGAGGCATTTTTTCTTGAGCCTAATACATTTACTTCCTCAATAACAGGACACGTCTCTTGGCAGAAGCTTTTCTTCTCTGCTTTCATTCCTCTTAAATGTATCAAGCTGCTGCACCTTTTGTTTCAGGAAATGAGTTCATAATTCTTTATAGGGAGGACATTGTTAAATGCGCACTTAACAGTTGCGTGAGTGAAATGTGAATAAATGACTGAATAAATATGATCAGTTATCTTACATGGCTACATTTGCTAGGCCTCTCTGTCTCTTTGATAATATTGTGATTGGCTCTATTTTTATTTTTTGGCAGTGAGCCCTAATAAAAACTAAGCCCAGGAACATGAGGATTACCTTTCAGTTGGAAATGCCTCTGCTTCAGGGGAAGGGAGGAGTAGTGGGGAGTGTGAGGTAAAGTGTCAAGTGCTGGATGGATGGTTTAGTTCCTCAGGAAGATAAAAACTGTTTTGAGAATGAGAAAGAGAGGAGTTAGAATATAACGGGGCAGCAGGTAGCCCAGTGGTTAGAGCGTTGGACTAGTAACTAGAAGGTTGCAAGATCGAATCCCTGGGCTGACAAGGTAAAAATCTGTCGTTCTGCCCCTGAACAAGGCAGTTAACCCACGGTTCCTAGGGCGTCATTGAAAATAAGAATTTGTTCTTAACTGACTTGCCTAATTAAATAAAGGTGAAATAAAAATAAATAACCAGTCGTGAGTCTCTCTGAGGTCACACCAGGCCACGGAATAGAGAGCAGGCTCAGTTAATGTCCAGCTACAGTCTTCTGGGATAACAGAACAGACCTCACCCTGGGCAGCCCTGAGACAATTCCATGGCAGCCCTCCAAGCCTGGCCCAGTGAAATTCAACCCCTGCCTAGCCCTAGTCAAGCCGCACCCATGTAGCACACCAGCTTCCCCTGCTGAAGGAACTGTGGCTTCTCCTGTCTCTCTGTTTAATGGAGCGCTGTGAGGGTGAGGTGTTAATGAGGGGGTTGAGTTGATGTAGTTCTTTGTGATTGCAGTCTGTCAATGCCCACCTGACCTCTAATTACATTGTATTAACTCAGGCAGATAATTCAAAATGGCTGCCAGCTACATGTTTCAGGAGAGGAATTCTACAGCACCAGTGGCATGTATTCATGGTAGCCAGGCTTCCCCAAAAAATGGACCAAGAAAAACATCTAAAAGAATTGATCTTTCGTCTCTCTTTATTTCATAATTTTCCTTCCATACTGAAGAGGCTGAATGTATCTCACAGGAAAAAGCATCAAAGCAGGTGTAACGGCGCCCCCCTGTCTCTGTATGTATAGGCCATCTATCTGATGCTGTCTGGTTCAGGTTTTAATGTCACATGCACAAATACAGTGAAATGCCTCTCTTGCAAACTCAAAACCCAACGATGCAATAATCAATAACAATGTATTACTTGAAAAAAAGACACAAAAAATAAGAATAGGAAATATGAAATACACAATAAAGTAAGTAAGCAAATAAGCATACTATATAGAGGAAATATTGTTTTTAAAGTCAGTTCCAATACCATATTTACAATGTGCAGGGATACTGGAGTGATGAAGGTAGATACATGTATGTATAGGGGTAAGGGGACTAGGTAACAGGATGTAAGATAAATAGAGTAACAACAGCTAGTATGTGAGTGGGTGTGCGTGTGTGTAGAGTCAGTATAAATGTATGTGCATATTATGTGTAAGTGAGCAGATGGTGGAGTGAGGGTTTGTGTGTGTGTTGGACTGACAGTGTGTGTGTGAGTGTGTAGGGACCTGTGAGTGTGCTCAGAGAGTGTGCTTCGTGCAAATATTGGAAAAAAAGGTAAATAAAGATACAAGGTAAACTCAGATAGTCCGTGTAGCTATTTTGTTAGCTATTTATCAGTCGTATTGCTTGGGGATAGACTCTGTTTAAGAGACTGTTGGTGTCAGACTTGATGCACCGGCACCTCTTGCCGTGCGGCAGCAGAGAAAATAGACTATGGCTTGGGTGGTTGGAGTCTTTGACATTTTTCCGGGCCTTCTTTTCACACCGCCTGATATAGAGGTCCTGGATGGCAGGGAGCTCGGCCCCATGCGATCGAAGGTGGTGCTATTGCCATAACAAGCGGTGATGCAGCCAGTCAATTTGCTCTCAATGGTACAGCTGTAGAACCTTTTCAGGATTTGAGGGCCCATGCCAAACTTTTTCAACCTCCTGAGGGGGAAGAGGCGCTGTCGCGCCTTCTTCATGACTGTGTGTGTGTGGACCATTTTAAGTCTTTAGTGACTTGGTCACCGAAGAACTTGATGCTGTCTACCTGCTCCACTGCCGCTACTTCGATGTGGACGGGGGCGTGCTCTCCCCTCCGTTTCCTGTAGTCCACGATCAGCTCCTTGGTCTTGCTGATGTTGAGGGAGAGGTTGTTACTCCAGTACCACACTGCCAGGTCAATGACCTGTAGGCTGACTCATTGTCGCCTGTGATCAGGCCTACCACTATCGTGTCGTCAGCGAACTTGATAATGGTGTTGGAGTCGTGCGTGGTCACACAGTCGTGTACAAGAGGGGACTAAGCATACGCCCCTGTGTTAAGGGTCAGCATGGCGGAGGTGATGTTGCCTACCCTCACCACCTAGGGGCGGCCCGTCAGGAAGTCCAGGATCCAGTTGCAGAGGGAGGTGTTCAGACCCAGAGTCCTAAGCAAGGTGACGAGCTTGGAGGGGACAATGGTTTTGAGCTGTAGTCAATGAACAGCATTCTCACATAAGTATTCGTCTTATCTAGGTGGGTGAGGGCAGTCTGGTCCAAAAGAGTATGACATTGTTGCCGCCCATAGCATTGAATGCAAGAGAAGCCAGCAAGTATTTGGCCTCCCCTTGATAGAAAAACAGTATAAAATAATAGCCAATCACCATTGAGCTAAATTGAGTGTGCTCAACTATGAATGGTCCTGGCGCACCCAACAAAAAGTGTCAAGGGAAGCCTGTTGGGATTTGGCTTCACTCCTATCAAATCGCATCGAGAGCATACGTCATTAATAGAAACAACTTGAATTGTTGCATCTTGTTGTGGTTGTGTTGTTGTCCTCCGGTGGCTACCTAGCTAGTTAAAATTGGCCCTTTCCTAAATTAACAATGGATGGAGATAGGGATTTGGACTTGTGGTTTTACTTCATTCTCCATACTCGCCAATGACTATAATGGTGATTCTGAGCCAACCATTAATTCATACATTGTGCCCCTGGCCTGAGAGGATGGAAGTTCAATTATGTAGCTAAATATAGAAGGCTAATGTTGACTAGCTAACGTTGCCCATGAATGGAAGTTAGGCTAGCGAGCAAGCATTTTAGCCAGGTAGCCTAAGACAACAAAAAATAAAAGCGTGTACTGTATGACAGCGTGATAGATAGAGCATTTTGTCAACATGAAAGAGAGGAGGATGGTATTGGTGTTTTTTCACAAGTAGGGGGAGTCAACATGTTTTTCTACTTGCACGAATGCACACGCACAAAAATCAGAAACATGGCCAGCCACATCATATTTAGCTTACGTTGATTGGACTAAATTGTTTTTGGTATCTTTTAGTTGTCACTGTATTAGACTAAGCATAGGTGATTTGATGATGTTGAAATGTTGAAGTTGAAATTGTGCTGGAAAAGTGGAGGCAGCCCCTGTTATCTTTACGACTTGTGGTAACTCTCCGTGGTTCTAAATCAATAGTTGTTTAGTAGTCCCAAAATGTTGGAAACATTAACTTGCTTGACCATGCCGTAGTTCATGCACAGTAACTGTTTGTTACATGCAATATGTTTTGTGGACTTTACCGGACAGAAGCTGCTCTCCGGTTTTGAGATGAAACAAAGGTGTGGTTGAATTTATTCTGCCTCTGTGTTTTCTTATTGTCTCGGACTTTAGGCCTACAGTATATATCGTGGTCGCAAGGCATATGAACTAACAGGTTATAGAGCAAACAACACAATTATTACAACACATAGGTTCCCTAGTGATTTTACCCACGCATCGCTGCTGGTTAGCACACAGTTGCATTTTATTTTCTCACTTCCAGATTGTTACTGTGCTTTACTGTAGCCTATGTGGAGAGATAGGGTTATGTATCTTGGTATAAGGCTTTAGGATTTACTGAGATCATTTGTTTACATTAACTTGACTCCAGATATCTCTTAAGTCCACTTTATATTCCTTTTCAGTTGTTATAAGAAAAGGCACATTTCATGAAGAGTATCTGCCATGTCTAACCTTACCTAATCCAGTACAGCATATGATCGTGGTGTCGAGTAGCATCACTGTTTTAGCCTGGCAAACAATCCATTATTACTATAGAAAGATAAAGATAAACCTCCAAAAACTGTAAAGACACATTTGCTCCATAGCAGGCTGCAGGTCCATAAGTGTTGGCCTTAGAGCCGGAGGATGTGGGCAGCTAATCCATAAGCAGCTGTAGAGGTTCTCTCTCCATCCTAGCTTCTTTTAAACCATCTGTGGATTAAACATTTGTTTGTTTACTGGCGACTCATTATTCAAATGGTACAGATTGCGTGCGGCTAACTGCTGTGCCATGATGACAGAGCCATGTGTTAATGAATACGATTGACCTGTAGACACATTGTCAGTCTCTCTGTGTCTGATATACAGTCTGGTTGGCTTCAGTTGGGGACACTGATATACAGTCTGGTTGGCTTCAGTTAGGGACACTGATATACAGTCTGGTTGGCTTCAGTTAGGTACACTGATATACAGTCTGGTTGGCTTCAGTTGGGGACACTGATATACAGTCTGGTTGGCTTCAGTTAGGTACACTGATATACAGTCTGGTTGACTTCAGTTAGGTACACTGATATACAGTCTGGTTGGCTTCAGTTGGGGACACTGATATACAGTCTGGTTGACTTCAGTTAGGGACACTGATATACAGTCTGGTTGGCTTCAGTTGGGGACACTGATATACAGTCTGGTTGGCTTCAGTTGGGGACACTGATATACAGTCTGGTTGGCTTCAGTTGGGGACACTGATATACAGTCTGGTTGGCTTCAGTTGGGGACACTGATATACAGTCTGGTTGGCTTCAGACACTGATATAGTCTCGTTGGCTTCAGTTGGGGACACTGATATACAGTCTGGTTGGCTTCAGTTGGGGACACTGATATAGTCTCGTTGGCTTCAGTTGGGGACACTGATATACAGTCTGGTTGGCTTCACGTGCTGTATCTCTCTTCAGTTGCTGTGCCCCTCTTTTCTGTGTGTGTGTGTGAGAGTGTGTGTTCTGTGTCCGCAGTACGGCAGAAGTCCCCTGCACCTGGCTTCCTACAAGGGCCACATCGAGGTTCTGCGCATTCTGCTGAAGGCCGGCTGCGATCTTGACATCCAGGACGATGTAAGACTGTCTGTTTATATGCTGCCATTCATTTGCTCTTTCCATGTTTCCAGCTTGCACTGCAGTCATGACTGTGAAAATTAATGTGTGTGTGGACCATTGCTTTGTGTTCTCTGGCGTTGCATTAGTGTCGCTCAGAATCTTCCCAAATGAACATCACACCCATATTACACCATGTAATATTTCTACCAATATTACACCATGTAATATTTATACAATCACGCAAACAAACTCCAGAATGTTTAACTTTTGTTTAACTCATTTAAATGTGTGCAAGGTCACCTTTTAAACACACACATGACACAATTGTATGAAGGTTCTGAGTCTGGTTGCTGGTCTGTTTGGTTGCAGTGTGGTTTCTCCTGCGTGCGGACACCTTTTCTATTTCTCTAAGACTGTCACAGTAGTATTGTAATGACCTCCAGTGACCTAGAGTGGGATTATTTGGACTGCCATCTTGAGGGATACAGCAGCCCTCCACGGGGCTCACCCCCTGGGTGGAGGTCGTCCCCCCTAGCCCTCCCCAGTCCCACACCCACAGATAACAGCCCAAACCTCTGGCGCTCCCAAATTCTCTCCATCTGGTCAATGAGCTCCCGATCCCGAATGGGCCGCAGCGTGTCCCCAGCCACCAATGGGGTGAGTGGCCCCGAGAAGGAGGAGGGGAGAGAGAGACGGCAGTGGAGGAAAGCTGCTGGGACTGGGTCTGGGAGATCAGGGAGAGTGAAGAAGGAGGTTAGAGAAAGGCTCTTCAGCACGCCTCTTAGTTATCTCGCTTGGAATGACCAAACTAAACCCCACATCCTCCTCCGGTCACAGGAAGCAGCGCTTCTTTTTGATTTCTCTCTTCCACCCTTCTCATGATATGTCAAACCTGGCCTGCTAAACATCACTCTGTTGAGCTGCTGTGAGAAGGGTTCTCTATGTTTGCAGGAATTCCATTTATGGTAGAACATAAATGAGAGCTGGGCTGAACTGAGTGCTTTTGCCTGCTGCTTCTGTAGTTGTGTTCACTGCTTTGTATGGAGGATGCCCACTGTAGTATACTGTGTATGAAGGCTTATAGTATGAAGGCTTATCTGATGTCATACTACAGTGTTGGATGATTGTTGTAACATCCTTGTTATTCCTTGTGTTAATAACAACCTGACACTTTGTTGGATGGATGATGTACTCATTGTGAGAGAGCCTACTAAAACATTGACCCATCATATTGAGGTCAGAAGGAATTAACTACTGCCTTTTGATATTGTATTCATCATTGACCTCTGAACTAATTGTTGATGTGTGGATGGGAAAATAACCCCCTAACTGAGCTGTGTGTGTGTGTGTGTGTGTGCATGCAGGGTGAGCAGACAGCCTTACATCGGGCAGCCGTGGTGGGAAACAGTGACGTTATCTCTGCCCTCATCCAGGAAGGGTGTGCTCTGGACAGACAGGACAAGGTACATATCACACACACACAACAGCGCTCACACAGGACTGAAAGCAGAGCCCCAATGCACTCACTCACTGGCGTAGAGGGATTTTAAACCCCAACAAACTGTCAGACAGCACTAACACTATTTGACAATCTGTAGAGAGAATACTGCCTGTAATTGGCTTAACCCTCATTCATTCCCAGAGAAGGAAATATGATCCGTCCCAAATGGCACCCTATTCCCTATGGGCCATGGTTAAAAATAGTGCACTAAAAAGGGAATAGGGTGCCATTTGGGATGCAGGGCCAGCCCCGTGGAAGTCCATGCGGATAGAAAGAGTGTATATTGCTACAGAGGTAACAGCCACTCTCCAGCAGCCACACCTGGTAGAGCGAAAGCAAAGCCACACTGACCCTCTAAAGGAAACCAGACCCTGTGGGCCTCGACAGATAACCTCTTACATTACCTCACTACCTCCTACTTATCCTGCTATGTCTATGTCAGCTATTTTGACTGAATGAAAACCAATAACAGGGTTGTCTAGTATGATAATCCAGAGGTCAGGTGGTAGATATGTAAAGCTCTTGACTGTGTTCGTTATTGCAGGACGGTAACACTGCTCTGCATGAGGTCTCGTGGCACGGCTTCAGCCAGTCTGTCAAACTGCTGGTTAAGGCCGGAGCCAACGTTCACGCAAAAAACAAGGTAAGTCTACTGCAAATACTGTAGATGTGATTGGTTATGAAACAGGCAGTGTTCCAGTAGGTCCTGTGCTGTGACAGCAGACTATTATATGACTGGAGAGCTTTTAGTGTTCAATAGGGCACACCAGGTAGCCTAATGGTTAGAGCGTTGGGCCAGTAACCGAAAGGTTGCTGGATTGAATCCCCGAGCTGACAAGGTAAAAATCTGTCGTTCTGCCCCTGAACAAAGCAGTTAACCCACTGTTCTCCAGTAGGCTGTCATTGTAAATGAGAATTTGTTCTTAACTGACTTGCCTAGTTAAATAAAATAATAATGGCCGGAATGGAGTGAATGGAATGGCATCAAACACATGGAAACAGGAATGGCATCAAACACATGGAAACCATGTGTTTGATGCCATTCCATTTGTTCTATTCCGGCCATCAACCTCCTGTGAATACAGCTGCAAATGGAAATATGTTCCAAAACGTTATCTCACTATTAAACACAACCCCTGGTGTCTGTTTGTCTGTCTGTCCATGTAGGCAGGGAACACAGCCCTCCACCTTGCTTGTCAGAATGGCCACGCTCAGAGCTCCAAGGTCCTGCTGCTGGGTGGGTCCAGGCCTGACAGCAAGAACCATGTAAGTCCTTTTCCTCTATGGTTGGCTAGTCTATGGGGCGCCGTTTGTAACCTGCTGTATTTTGTGTGAAAGATTAATTCCGTGGCACAAAATGTTGCTAGTTACCCCATAGTAGTCTTCCCATGGTATCTCTGAACCACTGCGTAGGAAATCCATGCTGACACAGAAGCCTTTCTACAGTTAACTACCACCGCAGAGCAGTTTGCATGCTTAAGTAGTCATTTAATTATGAAACTACGTACGTCTCTGTGCTCTACTCTGCACTTCAAACCTAATCCCCCCTCATGGGTGAACTGCTCTCAGTCAACAAGAACAGAGGAAGTAGCTCTCAGTGCCGTTCATTTGTCCTCGAGTCACTTCCCTGTGCCATTAAAAACACTCCTGTCTTTGATTGCTTTCCCAACATCTGCGTGAATGGAAACTGGAGCTGTGTGTGTGGTGGTGGTGGTGGTCTCTCTTCATTGTGTTCCAGGTAGGTGACACGTGTCTGCATGTAGCGGCCCGCTACAACCATGTGTCCATGCTCCGCACCCTCCTGGGAGCCTTCTGCTCCGTGGCAGAGAAGAACCAGGTTAGTCTGAGCATGTGACTGACACTACTTTCACACAGAGGCCTTTACCTTGTTTTTGGGATATTTGAAGGGGTTGTGAATCCAGCTCGAGACCCTGCTGTAACACTCTCTGCTTTCTTTTAAATGTCTTTATCATTTTTTGGTAAAATGCTATTGTGCTGCATGTACAACTACTATGTGAATGTACGTCTTTAGTAGCTTTTATTAATTTAATGTCAAATATAATTGTCATGTGAATCATATCTTTGTCAAAGGTCCTTCCCTTGATTTATCCTAACTTAGTCTTAGCATTGTGCAGTAAACCTACTGGATATATAAAATATATAGCTGTATTTAGGTTTTAATAGCACAGAGCAGGGACTTACCGTATAACATTGTTCTGTATTTGTTTGTTGATGCGTAAAAATCCAACGGAACATTCAGTATGCTAAGTCTCTCTCTCTTTCCTCTCTCTCGCCCTCTCTCGCCCTCTCCCTCTCTTCTCTGGGCAAGGCTGGGGACACACCACTGCATGTTGCAGCTGCACTGAATCATAAGAAAACAGTGCGGCTTCTGCTGGAGGCAGGAACAGACAGCAGCATCCGCAACAACGTGAGTAAAGTGCCTCCGGGGCCCGGCCCTACTGTGTTCACTATGCTCTGTGGAGCAGTCATGCACTTTTAAAGGCCCTCTTCATCTCGACTAATGTCACCGCTCTCGAGCCAGCGGTGTAGTTTTTCACTCAGTTAAAGCCACGTAGACTTTGATGAGTAATAGTATACTGTTCAAGAAACGTTTTGGCATACTGACAACTGAAATAGCTACTTGGAAATACATTTGTATATTCGCCCTCAACTCAGTGCCATATACAGTTGAATCATTCATCCCTAACTAGGGCTGCGTCCCAAATGACAGCCTATTCTCTATATCCCTCAAACTCACCTCTGGACCTCCAAGCCAGTTCCACTGCATTTTTTCATTGTTCCCATCTAGTCAGGGACTTATTTAGGCCTGTGACACCAGTTGTGTGCAATTAATTATCAGGTAGAACAGAAAACCAGCAAGCTCCAGGCCTCATAGGGAAAGAGTTGAATACCCCTGCTCTATATAGTGCACTACTTTTGACCAGAGCCCTGGTCAAAAGTAGTGCACTATAAAGGGAAAAGAGTTCCATTTGGGACACAGCCTAGGTGTTGATTGGCCTCTTGTCTGTGTGTGTGCAGGCAGGCCAGACTGCACTGGATCAGGCCAGAGAACACAACAACCCAGACGTAGCCCTTCTCCTGACCAAAGCGCCTCAGGTGAGTACAGGTTCACCTAGTCTGACAAGCAGGGGCAGCCAAGCAGTGTTTATCACCACCTCACACGCCTGCCTTATCTCGCTATATATTTATATAGAAATATAATCATGCTGCCAACTGTGTTTGGACTTGAGTTACGATACTTCAGGTGTTTATCTGACTTCATTCCTGTGGGTTGGCAGTAAAGGTGTTACTGCATCAAGTGCAAGTATGGGCAGAGTCCTTGGGAGACTACCATAGATACCAACCATCACTGATTAACAATAACTACTTACTGATTCAACCATCACTGATTTGATGATTTGAATTTGATCCAGTGTAATTAGCTAGGATAGTCGTAAAACTGACTATCCTACCGATCCTTGACTTCGGCGATATCATTTACAAAATAGCCCCCAACACTCTACTCAGAAAACTGGATGTAGTCTATCACAGTGCCATCCGTTTTGTCACCAAAGCCCCATATACTACCCATCACTGCGACCTGTATGCTCTTGTTGGCTGGCCCTCATTACATATTCGTCGTCAAACTCACTGGCTCCAGGTCATCCATAAGTCTTTGCTAGGTTAAGCCCCGCCTTATCTCAGCTCACTGGTCACCATAGCAACACCCACCCTTAGCACGAGCTCCAGCAGGTATATTTCACTGGTCATCCCCAAAGCCAACACTTCCTTTGGCCGCCTTTCCTTCCAGTTCTCTGCTGCCAATGACTGGAACGAATTGTAAAAATCACTGAAGCTGGAGTCTTATATCTCCCTCTCTAACTTTAAGCATCAGCTGTTCACAGATCAGAGCAGCTCACAGATCACTGTGCCTGTACACAGCCAACCATATTATTACTTACCCTCTTGCTCTTTTGCACCCTACTTGCACATCATCATCTGCACATCTATCACAACAGTGTTAATGCTAAATTGTAATTATTTTGCCTCTATGGCCTATTTATTGCCTACCTCCCTACTCTTCTACATTTGCACACACTGTACATAGCTTTTTCTATTGTGCTATTGACTGTACGTTTGTTTATGTGTAACTCTGTGTTGCTGTTTTTGTCGCACACTTTGCTTTATCTTGACCAGGTCGCAGTTGTAAATGAGAACTACCTGGTTAAATAAAGGTGAAATAAAATAAATAATAAAATAAATATAGGCTAAAGTCAATTAAATTCAGGACTGCTAACCAATCAGTAAACTTGAAGCCTCAGTAAATAATACACTGGCCTTTAGTTGGTAACCTGTTCTCCCTCTGTATGTTCAGGTCCAGAGGTTTACCCGAGGCAGGAGTGTGAGGAAGAGGAGGGACAAGCTGAAGGCTGATCGCCGAGCACAGTCTGTCCCCAGGGATGACATGCTGCCCAGGAAGGTACAGTTACAGTACAGCTCCTCATCTTACTCCTACTGTCTCTGTGTGTGTCAGAATACGATAGATTCTCAGATGGTCGCCTGAAAGACACATTTTCTGTCGTTTCTCACAGGACAGCGCATCTGCTGCTGACGACACCCCCAGCAGCGACCGCGTCGCCCGCAAACATGAGGTGATTGAGGCGAGCAAGAGCACAGACAGGGAGCTCAGAGAGAAGGTTAGCTATTACCATAACCTTGTAACAACAACACATGAGAAGGTCAGCTATTACTGTAAACTTCTAACAACAACACATGAGGTCAGCTATTACCGTAACCTTCTAACAACAACACGAGAATGTCAGCTATTACCGTAAACTTCTAACAACAACAAATGAGAAATTCAGCTATTACTGTAAACTTCTAACAACAACTCGAGAAGGTCAACTATTACCGTAACCTTCTATCAACAACACATGCGAAGGTCCGCTTTTACCGCAACCTTCTAACAACGAAACATGTTTACCCAGGTGAAATATGTTATTAATATTAAACACGTGGAACATGTGATGAGCTGTGCTGTCGTGCCATTGCAGCCATCGCTCTCAGAACCCCTCCGTCGTAGAGGGAACAAACATGGAGAGAAGAGGCGGGGCAAACTGCGAGGCTCCTCCCCCCAGCCCCCACTCCCCCCACACAACTACAAGGCCTATCAGCTGTACACTCTGTACCGAGGCAAGGATGGCAAGGTCATGCAGGTAGATAGAAAAAGTACATGCACACTGTCTCTACAATGACTTATTTTGTTTGAACATTTTCATGTGATGCTATGATTTATTACGCTTACCAAATTCACTTTTAATGTAGCTTTAAAGCACTGTGAATGGAGCTACTATCATATATTTTCTGTAATGTTGAAACCTTGTAAGAGGCTTTGCTACTATATTCTGGTATTTAGAAACATATATTTCAGTCTGAGTATTGCCCTGCGACAGGGGGTTTTCTCACTCCAAACAGCCAACCCGACTGCTCGGAGGCATCAGCATAGTCCTAATGCACACTGTTGCCTTGTTTTGTATCACATTCCAATTATAAAACTGGGGGGACTTTCACCCGTCCCCAGTGAAAGTTGGCCCCTGGGTTTACTTGTACATCATGCTTCAAAAACATGTTTCGTTCTGTTAGTCTCCACTGTCAAGTGGCTCAGTGCTCATGGTTATTGTCTGTGTCCCAGGCCCCTATCAACGGCTGTCGCTGTGAGCCTCTGATCAACAAGCTGGAGAACCAGCTGGAGGCCACCAAGGAGGAGATGAAGACGGAGATCCACACGGTGCAGGACCTGATGAACAACAAGATGGGACAGCTGGACCGCAAGAACAAACATCAGGTACGGACTAGACCAGGGTGGTGTTCATTAGGGAAGGCAACGTAAAATGTTTTGCACCAAAAAGCTAAAAGGAATATTTCTTATTGAACCAGTCCAGGTAGATCAGTCCCAGTTTCAGTCCATTCCCTACCGTTTGGTGCCTAATGAACACTACCTACACCACACCAGTCTCTCAAGTCACAGCAGTGCTGGTGGATGTGGGGCGGGAAATCCATGCATATATAATTTGTGCTGATTTTGCATAGCCTATTAATGAAATGAAGTGTAATGTTGCTAAAGTCAAAAACAGCTCTGAGCTTTTGTCACAACCGGCGTCTTGCATTAATCATGACAGCTCTGTCAGGTTCAGGCATTTAACTCTGGTTTGTGATTGTGTGGTTCTAGATCCGTGCTCTGGATAAGATGACAGTAGAGAGGGTGTCAGCGGAGAGGACAGAGTGCCAACACAGGATCAACCAGAGAGCCATGCAGGAAAGACAGGAGGGGGAAAAGAGACAGGTAATACGAACAGCAGTGTCAACTCACTCAACACAGCAGGAGAGGGTGGTCTATGCCATATCGCTTTTTCATTCGAGGTTTAGCTCAGATATTTCAACAATGCATTTACACTTACGATGAATACTATTGTACGCTAATGTTTCCTCTGTCATTAAACCCTTCATGTCTTGGTCTCCCATTCAAGCAGGCATCAGTGGTGAACGAGCTGAAGAACTGGTGCATGGCCAAGCTCCAGAACATCGAGGTGCGCTTCGCAGGAGACCCCTGCAACACCAAGCTGCGCCGGTCCTCGTCCATGTCTGAGGGCCTGTGTGAGGTGGACCCTGGGGGACTCACCGTGCTGCCTGCTGGGGGGCCTGGGGACAGCGCCCAGTGTCTGGCCCCCCACATCACTGATGTCACCGAGGGAGACCGCAACACCGCCGCGACAGAGGACCCCTCAGCCAACCACTGCTTTGCTGTTCAGGTGGACAGCTCTCCAGGTACAGTTCAAACAGAACTCTGTGAAATAGCCAGCGCTCTGAATTACTACGCTTATGCACATGCACGAACGCACATACACAAAGAGTGGGAAATAATTTCAAGCAGATACAGGCTTGTGTAAGCGTTACGTAATCTAAGTTTATTACGTTTATTATTATTAGGTCATACCTTTAAAAAAAAAAGTAAATAAAGATTGAATGTGGCCCAAATATAAAATTTTCACAGAAATTAAAAAATTATTGTTGCCTATGGCAGGCTAATTAAAATATCATCCCAAACTATCAGACTGCATTTGAAGATTGGCAATCTCACTGGAACTAATTTGAATAATCATCAATTATTTGTGTGCCATGCTCTAAGGTTGACTTTTTAATTCTAATTCATTCCATAATTGCTTCTTGGAAATCTTCCAGACAGTGATAAACATCCCAAGCAAGCGGAGATCTCCTCCCCAACTACTGCCAAGTTCCTGTCACAGTCTCCCCAAGTAGTGCGACCCAAGGAGCGCTTGCTAGGTGCTACTGAACACCGGAGGCCATATCAGGAACTGCAGGACGTGGCGCTGCTGGAGTTGGGACCGAGCAGCAGGAGCAGCAGAAGCAACAACAACCGGGCCAGCAGTCTGTCCCCAGCGACAGAGCGCCACTGTAGCAGCAGACAGGACAAGGACCTCGACAGGGAAAGAGATAGAGACCGGGAGCGGGGCAGGGACAAGGGCAAGCACCACAAGAGGCACTCCCAGGGCAGGACTAAGGCCAAGGTTGCCCCGGTGGGGCAGGCCGAGGGGACTCAGACTCTGGAGGTGTTTGAGGAAAGAGCCGTGGAGAGAGGCGGAGGGGAGAGCTCCTTTGCCCAGGAAAGGGAGAACATGCACGCCCTGGAGGTGACACAGTACTTCTTTGAGGCGGTGTCGACCCAGATGGAACACTGGTATGAGAGGAAGATCCAGGAGGCCAGGTGGCAGGCGGACCAGAGGGCCCAGGCAGACAGGGCTGCCCTGCTGGAGAGGATCACCTACCTGGAGGACGAGCTACGCATGCTCAGGACTAACAGGCACGACGACAGCTAACACAGACATACCACTGCAGAGTTTAAATCAGTGGAGGCTGCTGAGGGGAGGAAGGACGGCTCATAATAATGGCTGGAATAGAGCGAATGGAATGGTATACTTATTCCACTCCATTACCACAAGCCCATCCTCCACAATTAAGGTGCCACCAACCTCCTGTGGTTTAGAGTTACACATTCAGAACGGCAAAAACCATCTGAGGTCATTACAGATGGCAACCTGGATCTAGTGGACCCACTAGTAGACTTGACCATAAATTGGCCATACATTTGTCATTGACCATGCACCTTCTCTACAGAATTTCATACATATATCTAATAATGTCATGCAACAGTAGAAAATAATCAATTTGTAATGGTAACTTATTAATGAGAAATGTTATGGCATGCCAGACAATTCAGTATAATGTTGTCTTGTTAATCATGTGTTTTGTTGTATACACCTGGGCAGCTCCTGTGTGTTGTGCTTTGTAAAACCCCCAGTAAATGTACTGCTAGTTACAATGGATCTGTCACAGTGCCATTATTGAACTGGAACACCCACACATATTGGCACATTGATAGCTTGTCCTCAACATGCCAATACTCCAGTGCTTTTTATCCTGTGACGCGAAAGCCTGTTATGAGAATCATTCTGGGGGTTTGTGGAAAATGTGGGTCATTTTTAGTGACATTGTAAAAAACAAAATTCAATGAGAGAGTAGAGGAAAATGAGAGCAGACAGCTTCAGGAATAGTTTTGAGTTCGCCAGGATGCTTAACATATCAGTAGAATAAACTACTGCAAGCTTTCATATGTGACATACAAGTGCAACAGAACTCACGAGAATACAGCCAAACTGAAAGTGTCTTAACTGAAGAGAAGTTGTGCTTTCAAAACTTTAGTACTCATCCACTTCTGCTCCAGCCCACTATTTCTTTGATGGTAAAAACTCCATAACACCCTAATGTTTATCCTCAGCACTAAAATGAGTTACTGTTAGGAAGACCATGTTGGCATGATGAAAAGTAAAATAGACTACTGTAAATGTGTTACCGTGCTCATAGGTGACACTTGTTCTGTTCATGTGAGGTCGTTGTACATTGATGTCTCTGCTGATATGAACATACATTCTGTCTAATGAAGTCAGATGATGTCAAGTGTATTTTGTAAAAAAACGAAAGAGAAACTACAAAAATGGCACGTCTGTTTTATATTCAAGAGGTAGACGTGAAGAGCTACACAAGAGCAGACCAACATGAGCCCTGGAATACTAGTTATAACCCAGAAACCATTACAGATGGTGCTATTTCACATTATTGCAAATGGCACATCATACATGATTCTCACAGCTTTGCTCAAAAGTGAACTAGACTCAGCGATCTGGGAAAGCGTCACCACTGCTAGACATGGACATTTTAATAGCAACCAAACTGATAGGGGACTCCCCATGACATATCTCATATGGTTGTGCTCACGCCAAACAACATTCTGTATCAGACACTAGCAGTGTCAGGGATTCACGAGAAGAAAGTAGAGGAGCTGGTACAGCTAAGATTTCTTCCATGGTAAGTGTGACAAGGTCCTGATTCCTATGGCTTTGATGCTGCACATACACAGTCCATTTGAGGTATCTAACTCCGGCAGTTATACCTTAGCTACATTTGAGGCAGAATAGCAAAGTTGCTGGCATTCACTTCCAGCATGAACGGGTGGATTACCTCAGTCCCACAGTTCCAGACAGGTTTTAGTCTATTTTGAATTGACGCAGCAATACTAATGGCTCTATGTAGGCCTAAGACCTTTCTTAATGTTAGCCAATGCAAGGGATGACTGCAGCTCATCGTGGTGCATATTTGCCTGTGTGATCATCATTCAGATGGCGTTCTAGGGATATGGAGAGACAATGGTTAGAAAAGGGATACAACATAAAATATGAAACACAATTTCAGATGGCTTTGCCATTTCTCACCTGATTTGTGGCATTTTTATTTCTCTTGAACTCATCACTCGCCCAATACCTTAAGTCTTTTCGGTCTCCTTCGTCTGGCACTTGTCTTATGGTCCACATCATGTTTCTGTACAGGCCCAACACTTTCTGTCTCTGTAAAAACTGTGGAAAGAGAATAAGCACTCAAACACAAGTTACAGTAGAGGTCGCCGTACGGCTAGAGCAGTGGAAGCAAACAAGCAATCTAGCTAGCAAGTTACCTGGCTATCTGGCTAATTTATAAACAATCATATGGTATTAGCAGAGCAATATGCTGAGGTAAACAATTAATAAGTACCTTACTGTAATAGATTCCCATTCAAATGGGCAAAAATAGCTTTTTAGCAAAAAAAGATTTCTCAAGCACAAATTTTGTTAGGACTCTCTGGGAATGGTCTGAGTGGGGAGGGGATAACTGAGAACTAGCTGTTATTGGCAGAAAATAACTATCAGGAAATAACACTGATCACTGCTTAAATGTTAAAGGTCCCGAATAGTCATTGTGATTCCCATGTAAAATTGCCTTTTGAGGGACTAAACTATCTCCCATAATATTTTGGGGGACAGAAATGCTATTATAATTTTTTCTCTCATGGCTACCAGGAAGTTTGAAAAGACAGGCGTGGGCGCGGAGCTTATATTCATGAGCTCACATTGATTGACAGCTCTTTGAAACTCCTATGTCAAGAAACTTGGATGCAGTGAGCAGTGTTGCAGTAAAATCATCTCAAGCAAACTTGGTGATGCACAAAGCAACTCAAACGACATTGAAATTGCATCAATGATGTCAATGTTTTGGTCTCTCTCCAGTTTTGCATGTCTCTTGTGATGTGGTTCACAGCAGCATTGACGGATGTGCTGACTAGCTAACACCAGACACAGATGAAAGGGGAAACATATAAGTATCTTTGCCATAGATGAATAGTGTAAACTTTTAATTATATTTGCTGACAAACACCCTACAATCAAAATTTGGCACCAGTATAGTAGCTATCTAGCTAGCCCTACTGAACAAAAATATAAACGCAACATGTAAAGTGTTGGTCCCATTTTTCATGAGCTGAAATAAAAGATTCAAGAAATGATCCATCAGCACAAAATGCTTATTTCTCTCAAATGTTTTGCACAAATTTGTTTACATCCCTGTTAGTGAAAATTTCTCCTTTGCTAAGATAATCCCTCCACCTGACAGGTGTAGTATATAAAGAAGCTGATTAAACAGCATGATCATTACACAGGTGCACCTTGAGCTGGGGACAATAAAAGGCCACTCTAAAATGTGTAGTTTTGTCACACAACACAATGCCACAGATGTCTCAAGTTTTGCGGGAGCGTGCAATTGGCATGCTGAGTACAGCAATGTCCAACAGAGCTGTTGCCATAGAATTGAATGTACATTTCTCTACCATAAGCCACCTCCAACATCATTTTAGAGAATTTGGCAGTACATCCAACCAGCCTCACAACTACAGATTACGTGTAACCACACCAGCCCAGGACCTCTTCACCTGCGGGATCGTCTGAGGAGCGGTGCTGAGGAGTATTTCTGTCTGTAATACAGCTCTTTGTGGGGGAAAACTAATTCAGATTGGCTGGGCCTTGATCATGTGAAATCCATAGATTATGGCCTAATGAATTCATTTCAATTGACTGATTTCCTTCTATGAACTGTAACTCAGTAAAATCTTTGAAATTGTAGCATGCTGCGTTTAAATTTTTGTTCAGTATATATAAACCATGCCCCTCTGCAAACACAACATTGCCTTCTCCAATGCAGGTTACAAGACAATACTTATTTAAATTAGGTAAGAGAATATCACATTACCATTGGAGAATTAAATTGAGTTAGGGTGATGCCTTAATAATTCAGATGTATCCAAGTGTTTGACATCGAGCCGGGACCAATAACTGTTTGATAAAACTTTATGTAAAAGCAACAGTCATTTTTCATTCTTTGATCTGGGATTTAATCCAAATATCATCCAATTTCATGAAAAACATGATTTTAACAGATCACGACCTTTACATGAAAACATGATTTTGACTATTCGTGACCTTTAATGTTAGCTAGCTAGCTCATGTTGCCATGGCTATTTCCCAAGGCAAGCATGATGTCAGAGAACACTACCTCGTTGGCACTACACTAACCCCATGGTTTAATGTTCATGTTACCAACATATATTTGTATGACCTGTTTTAATGTAAGTGCTGCCATGGGTAACCTTGAGCTAGCCACGATGTGGACAGTAGCAAACATGGTTGTAGTGGCAGCTCTACAGCTGATCCACTGTCTTTGGCTGGTCTGTCTTGGTTCAACATCGATGATTAACAAGATCAATGTCGCCCTCTTGTGGGGTGGAGTACTTATTGAAAATCCACATTTCTTTAGGGGCCATAAAATAATTATACTGTAGGCTACTACCATACATTATAAAACATGTGCTCAAAACATTTCAAAAAGTTTATTAACCCTAACATCATACAATGTATCGTGTCATATGTGATTGATAGATGGTATGAACAACTAACATGAATATCATTTGTTTGCTTAGTTATTTCCACATTACAAATCACCTTGGCGATAAACATTTCAATGCACAATCATCAACCACTGTTTTCCTAATGTCACAGCAATGGTATTTTCTAATGACGTGTCAGTGAATGAACCTTATCTACAGTACAGTCGAGGTGCAAAACAGATGTAGTTGTGATGTCACTTAGGCTGCATTTAGACAGGTAGCACACCTTCAAAATTGGTATTTTGACCAATCACATCATATCTTTTGACATCAGATATTTTTCAGAATTGATCTGATTCGTCAAAAGATCAGACTTTGGCTACCTGTCTAAACATAGCCTAAGACCAGAGAAATGGAACCAATTGGAGCATTTATCAAAATTGTTATTAGCAGTCCTTGTGCTTCAAAGTGCATAAGAACCACATTTTCCAAAAACATTGACCTTTATAGAAATAAAGAGAGAAAGAGAAAAAGAGAGAGCTTTATAATAACACCACATTATTTTGGGCAGAATTATAATTTCCAAGTAAACAATGGATGCATTTTTTAAAGCACATAGTGTAAAGTGAGATGCAAAACATTTTTTCAAGGCACAATTTTGGGATTACTTTTTAAATGGATCAAGCCCATATCAGCATGCTTTTCTTTTGCCATGATATAATTAAGGGGGTTCTTTTTTTTCTTGTTATTTTTTATTTGACAAACAGTGCATTAACATCACAACACTGTCAGCTCGATACATGGCCATTTGATGTGTTTACATGAAAGCAGAATGTCTTGATGAGCATGTTAGACTGAAAACATCCATACAACATGAAGGGGGTTATAGTACACAGGGAAAAGAGGTATCTTGTTCAAACGGAAGGGAATCACATTTTGTTTGTTTTCTAACATTTTTTATAGACGTGCAAGATAAAGCAATGCTAATTACATTACGAAAGAACTTCCAGAATCCCCCCGGCCTGATGACAAGGACTAACCAGCGGAGGTTGCTATCGAAACTCTACAGTCTACTAAAATTAGAGTAAAAATAAGAAAAAAGGCACATATACAGTGGCAAGTCCGTCTTCCTTTGTGAGTTCTGTTTTTGAGTCTGTGTGTTGTCGAGAGGCTAGCAGCAGAGTGGCGTTGTGCGGTTGGTTGCTGCACTCTCAGATGGTTTCTTCTCATTGGCCTACTGGTCGGTTGCCGTGATGAGTTCAAACCACTGCCTCAGTGCGTCGCTCAGGGTCTCTGGCAAGGCGTTGACGTCCCTCAAGATCACGTAGAAGGGGAAGGGGAACTCCTCCATGTAGGAGCGGATCTCAGGCATCTCTCCTGGACCTTTGAAGATGGGCACCTTGATGTCCAGAATGGAGTCCTGTAGAAAAATTACAGGAAATGTCAAAAAGAATATTGTGGAATATTTCCAGGATATTTCAATATGAATATCATATCTCAGTGACTTGACCATTCACATGCCACTTCTATTGGACTGTATCATGTAAATTACAGTAAAACCTTGCATTTACTATCCACAGTCCTTGCTACATAACATGGATTCCATCTAAACCAACAAAGTCCTTTACCCTGGAGTTGGGGTTGTCAAGCACCACGAAGATGACAAAGACGTTGGCGCTGCGAGCCGCCTGCACGGCAGAGGTCACCCTGTCCTTCCCCTCCAGGAAGAGCCCCCTGCCGTCCGACACGATGAGCAGCAGCTGGGCCGTCTCTGTTGAGGGGAGGGGGGGAGAGAGAGTGAGAGGGAGGGAGAGAGATGGGAGGGAAAAAAAGAGCACAGGATGAGGGGGAGGCGGTCAGTTTACACTGGCACCACAATGGCCCTGGGTGTCTGCTTACAGGTTCCAGTCCTCTGGGCCGCAGAGGGAGAGCAGTGAGAGCCCTGATACCAGCTCTGCACTGTGATCCTCAGCGCGGCTCCACAGAGGACATGTTAGCTTCACCAGGGGCACTGTAGCAGGAACAATACTCTGCCTTTGACTAACAGTACTGGGGCTCTGCTCCCTACCAACACACTGCTCCACTCAGGGCTTGTTTGTTGGACATCAGATACTACCAGGGCATGGACCCCAAAGCCTCAGAGGACGATGTAATCAGCTGACATTCTTGCATATGTCTCAACCCATTACTGTAAGGAATAGTGGGATCTAGGGGACTAGGGGAAGCCATTCTCGCTTATAGTAATCATACTAAACCTTCCACCCAGTAGAGTACCTGTGTTCATGGATCCAAGGCTGTGCTGCTTGGCTGCTACAAACATGTTGGCTGAGGTCTCCAGGAACTAAAGGATATTAGAGCATAATGTGGGAGTCAGTCTCAGATGAAAAAAAATCTGTCTCAAAGAGTATTTTGGGGGGAGATCTGTTGAACAATATTACAGTAAAGAACAGGCCTGAAAGTGGTTCAAATCATCAAAACTAAAGAGTGTAAAAATGAAGGAAGAAGGAAAGGAATTCCCACCTGGGCTATCCTGGTCTTTTTCTGCTGGAACTGACAGAGCCTCAGTATCCTAGCACCTGACTGATCGTTGAACGGTTGTTGGAACGGGTGGAGAAGCTGCACTGTCTCTCCAAAGCTGAGGGGGACAACCAAAACATTCCACACATCATGTTATCTCACTGTCAGGGGAAGAGAAACACCTGGACATCCATATTAATGTATTTTCAGTGACTGCTCCTCTCACCTGCACACAGACACCTGCCCAACCTCCAGGAGAGTGAGAGCGTTGACGATCACAGACAGGGATTCAAAGGCCAGCTGTGAGGCACAGGAGACAGAAGTGAGACATTGTGTTTTTCCCCATGTGGCACCCTATTCCCTATATAGTGCACTACTTTTGACCAGAGACTTTTGAGCCACAGTCTAAACTAGTGCACTCTAAAGGGAATAGCGTGCCATTTAGAACTCATACATAGTTCCTGCAACACTGATTGCAAGGTTGTCTCCACTCATCCCTCTGTGAAGCAACCTACCTGTTTTGAGTGGTTGTCCACCATGCTGGAGGAGTCGTCCACGGCCAGACAGATCTGATACTCTCTCTTGCTGGGCTTGGTTCTCCTCAGCCAGATCTTGTCTTTACGGAACTGACTGGCGATGTAGGGGATCACCTTCCGCATGTTCAGACGCTTTCCTGTGCGGAAGTCTCCTCTGTGACAGAGAGAAAACAGAATAAGAGATGAGCTAATATTTGTTGTGAAATTAAAAAGGAGGATCTTTCAAATGAAAAATAAATGAATTCATAGGAAAGGTTACAGAAGCCTGTTCCTGGTCCGGTCTGCGTTTTGTCTGATGGCTGATCAGTGGCCATGCTCCATGAATGATCTTCTAGGGGTTGCGGTAGGTACTCACTTGAGCTTGGCCGCCTGCGTGGGCTCTAGGATGAGACGGAGCTGCTCACACAGCTGCTGGGACAGGGCCGAGGTCAACGTCTGGTACTGGAGCCACATGGCTGCCGCTGCACTCTCCTATAGGGGAAGATATTAGCAGGAGCAACACACAGAGATCTGAATTTCTGCAGGTAGGTCATGGGAATAACGCATAACAGGGTAAATAGTATCCGGTAATATTTATGTATTAGCAGAACATCCAAAGTGTTGGTACCTCCTCCCGGTCTCCAGGGGCCTGTTTCATCCAGGCCTCCAGCTGCAGCTCCATCTCCCTCCTCAGCTCCTCTGGGTCGCGGACTGGGTTCTGGACGGACACACACATTCAACTAATCTTATACAGAGTGCTCCAGTGCTTTCTGACTGGGTTTTTTCTTTATTACTAGAGCCCTAAGCAGATCTCTGATCAGATCTCTGGTACCTGCAGTGTGTTCATTAGCAGCTCTGGGACAGTGTGGATGGTAGACTCTGTGCTCCTCTCTGGGCGCTCCTCGTCACTGTGACCCTGTGTGTCCTTTGGCCTCTCCTCGTCTTCCTCATGCTGCCTCAGAGCCTCCAGCTCTCCACTGTCCAGACCTGATGGGGGAAATTACACAGTAAGACACACAAACAACAGGCAAACACACAAGCACTCACACACAGGTGTAGACAGTGAGAGGAGATGGATAGAGCACCTTTCTGTGACGCTCTGGTCGAGTCCAGCTGCTCTGGCTTCAACTCCTGTGCGTCAACAGCCCGCAGGTCCTCTTCCTGCTCCTCTGTATCCATTGCAATGTCGTCGTCCTCTTGGTCCTCATCTTGTGGTGCTCCGTCTGGTTTCTGCTGGTCTGCACTGGCAACATCTGTCAACAGCAGAGACAAGAGGCTCAGTGAAAGGGCTCTTATAAGAGCTTAGAAGCAAAGGCTTCTTATCTTGGACTATCATCTTCTTAGGGAGATGAACTGGTATGGCATATCTGATCTGTGGTGTGATTGGTGCCTGACCGTATGTCTGTGTGTCGTAGGCCATCTCTCCCTGTTTGATATGCTCGTACAGGTCTGACTCCTGCTGGGCCTGAGTCTGTTTGTTCTCCGACGTCTTCTCCGTAGTGCTTTCCACCGTGCGTAGACGCTTGTTGATTTGCTCGTTGTAGTCGCCCGTCGAACGCTCGTTGTCAGCCTGCCCCGGCTTCCTTTTGAAGCTCTGGAACAGCCAGGTCAGCATAAGAAAACATTTAGAATATATAGCTCATCTTAAAACAGAATTTGATAACGGTTTAAAATGTTTCAGATTCACTAGAAAACATTATCTCAAAAACACACGGTAGAGATTTTTAGACCAGACATACCTGTGTCTTGCTCGCTTTCTGAGAAGACATCCTTGCCATGAGTTTGGACTCGTGTCCCTCCGACTGGCTGGCATCAGCCGCTCCACTACCACGCTCCTGGACAACACAAGAGGGTCAATGTGTGCCTGCCAAATAACAAATTTACATCGGCTGTAAATGGGTATGGGTTTCTACTTCTTTAGCTTGGTCTCTCTCGGATGCGTCCCCTGCCAGCTCCACAGCGGTCTCACTCTGGACGTTCTCCTCTCCTGTCTGACCGTCTGTGTTGTGCTCCTTCCTCTCTGCCGATTCTGGCTGCTCCTCATCCTCACCCTCCCCTTCCTCCTCCTGTGGGCAATGAAGAAAAAATGCGTTAAACACTCAACTAGCAAAGCATTCTGTTCTAGGTACATCTGGGCTCACAAAGTGCTTAAAGCATTAAACATGCTGATAATCTCACTGCTGATAATCTCACTTTTCACAGTGGGAGGCAGTTCCTTCTCTTGCTAGAACAAAAGCGGTACCTGCTGCATGCTGAACCAGTAGCGACGAACCTACCGATTCTACTTGTAGAATCGCAATGCTTGTCAGTGGCCAACAAATTGACTTCGAGCCAATCAGAGAGCACAAAACCCACGTGGGGGACACAACACAAAAAAAGGGAAAAAAATATGGCATTTTCTCCTACATCCATGGATGAGCCAGTCACACTTCATATGCAAATTAGGTTATGGGACGGTAGCTAGCTAAGTGCACAGACGCAATGCACACAACACTAAATACTTCCTCCAAGCCAGCTAACCACCATAGCTAGTATTGATATTATAATTAGATCCCAATGGATTAGCTACGTTCCATGAAACAGCTGCCTGAGTTAGCTGCCGAGTTAGTGCAGTGTCCTTAGCTAGCTAGCTATGTTACACTAGCTAGCGAATATGCTAACGTTAGCTAGCTAGCTAAACATTTGGCTATGGGCTGGCACTGGGATTATGGAGAGTGAATTAAATAGTTTTTTGTCAACTTCGTAAGGAGTCATCTAGCTGTGGCCGTCTGGCTAGTACCAACAAGGGTTTTCCACAAAATAACAACATTAGCGCAGAGAGCTTGAAATTTAGACCATAAGCAACACGCAAGGATATGCATTGCCAAACAACGCTACTGCCACCTTCTGGTTTGGAGTATTTTAACAAGGCTGAGTGGCTGACGACATCCAAGGTCTTTGCTGTATGAACACAAAAAAGATAGCACCTCTGAACAGAGTGTTGACAGTCTAAGTACCGTCGGCAGGCAAATGTTTGACAATCCTACCAGTGTGTCTGAGCTTTAAAGTGAAACTCCACTCAAAAACTATATTTTGGTATATTCTTTTCAATAGTACACTGTTGACACAGGCCCAAAATTATTTGCAAGTCAAGTTCTCAAGATATTGGACTTTCAAGAAGCAAAGTGTCACCGGCCACACCATCATTATGATGCAAGGAAAGAGAAGTCAAACTACCTTTGGTTTCTGGCCTTCGTTTGTAGGGATGGCCACATCCTCCTCTTTCCCTGCCTCTTGTCCTTTGTCCTTCTCCTCCTCATCCTCTGCCTCCTCTGTTTGTTCTCCTCCTCCCTCTTCCTCTGCCTCCTCTGTTTGTTCTCCTCCCACTTCCTCCTCAGTCTTGGGTTCCTGGCCTTCTTCCTCTCCTTGTTTGTCTGTCTGATCCTCCTCCAGCTCCATTGGCGTCTCGTCAATGTCAAACGGGTTTTCCTCTGGAGGAGAAAGAAACTAAATTGTCACACACTGATGCTCTGGTGTCTCCACCGGTTCCTCTACTCCCTTATTCTTTAATTATTTTATTTAGTGACAAGATAACAGGACAAAAAAAGTTTCCTCTTCCAGATATACAATTGACCCCTGAGGCCTCACCGTCTCCCTCTCCCTCGTCCCCGGCCTGGTCCTCCTCCTGGTCTAGATTGAGTTCATCAGGCAGGTCCATGGCCTCCGGGTCAGGCTTCTTCTCCTGCTTCCCATGATACGGGTCCACCTCGTTCTCATCAAACTCCCGCTGGAACACAGATACTCAAATCAGACGCTATCTAGCACTCCTGCTAAAACACACCCAATTACAGCCTGAGATGTGTTGAGTAAAGTGCAGAAAAAAGCCCCTTCCAATGCCAGGGATAATCTGTGTGACGCAACATTGATACGCTCAGTAAAGTATATATGCATATATTTTCAGTGAAAGCTTACCTCGTCCCCTTGTTCATGGATCTTCTCCTTTTCCTCCTCGTCCAACTGTTCGTCTTTGTCGTCTTTGTTCTTGTTGTCTTTATTGGGGTCCGCTGCATCCAGGTTGTCATCCTTGGCTACCAGCTCTGATTCCCCCTGAAGAAACCACAAAAGAGCATAATTAGTGAAATGGTCCTACTAGAAGCAGCAGATACGGCCCTTTCTGACATTTGAACCCTCTTTTCTGATCCTTCCTCTCCGTACCTGGTCCATTCCTTGGCCTGACTCTTCCTCCTTGTCACTGCCCTCCTCCTCTTCCTCATCATCACCCCACATCCTCTCATCCAGCGTGTCCGTTTGGCCCTCGCCCAGGTCGCCCATCTTCTTATCCAGATCGTCATCCTCCTCTTTGTCAGACTCCTCCACGTCATCCTCACCTGAAAAGGCACAACCAAGAGAGCTTTGAGATGCGAGACCAGGGTCGGGTTCATTAGGGCATGCAATGGAAAACGGTTTGAAATGTTTTGCAACAGATAATGAAAATGAGTGTTTCTTATTGGACAAATTCCAGGTAGGCCCTCCCTGTGTCTATTTTCTTCCATTTGGTGCCTAATGAACATAACCCGGGAGCGTGATCAGACTCCCATGAGGCTGTGTGTTAAGAGTTCTGTCCACCCACCTGGCTCTTGCTGGTCTCCATCATGCATCTGGCCGTCAAAGTCCTCGGACATCTCGATAGCGTTATCCTCCTCGTCAATGTTCTTCTTGTCAGGTTCCTCCTCTTTCTTCTCCTGGCCTTCCTGGAAAGTGTCCTCCACCTACGACAGAAAACGTAACATTTTTGCAAAACTTTATACATTTTTACTGAGTAATGCATTGATGTCAGTAGGAGACCAAGTGAAAATTCAACTTAAGTGGAAGTTAGGATTCACCCCTTCATGAGCAATGCTACTCAAATAACATAGATCTTAGTGTCTGCACTGTATTGCAATTCTTGTAGGAAGCATCACCTGTTCTTCGTTCTCGATCTTGTCGCTGACGTCTTTGGTGCCCTCTCCCTCGCCGATGCCACCGCCCTCGTAGTCGTGGAACTCTGTGGCCCCCTCTCCATCCCCTCCCTCCAACTCCTGGGGGAGGCAGAAACCCTGCAGGACAAGACAATAAGGCAAATCAGCATAGAAAAACAGTGGCTGTACAGTAGCACCATTGCAGCTTAGGTGACTTACCCAAACAGTAGAAATAAAGAGCTACTGAAACTACAGGTTGTTCTAAGACCTTTCACTGCTAACGTTTTTTCAACATGTATTTGTGCTCGTGTTCGAAAACAGATCCAAGTACAGGGGTTGCATACAGTACCTTCTGGGCTAACTCAGTGAAGATGCCGGCCAGGACAGAGAGCAGTTTCCCAGTGCTCCTGTGGGCTCCCAGTGACACAGCCAGGTAGTAGCATACCAGCTCCGAGTACAGCCCCAGCATGGGGTCTAGACGCACCAGCAGCCTGCAAGCCTCACTCAGCTCCTAAAAACAAACACGCAGGACAAAGAAGGAAGACAGAGGGTCACTGGTGATATATTCTGAATATCATGAGATCATGATAAAGCAATCTGAAACAGCAGGACATCATCGTTCAGAAAAACTCAGGAGAAAGAATGATGAACTCCTTGGCATTACCCACAAAATCGTAGAGTTGCAAGGCGTTTCAGTGGTGGTTGTGCATCTCCACTCCACTAGAGGGTGGTATAGGCTACAGTGTATGCTGTGTGACTACTGTACCTGGAGCTGCTGAGGTGGACAGGAGTCTCGGTGGACTCGGAGTCTCTCCAGTAGCTGTTCCAGCGTGTCGCTGACCTCCCCCAGGGAGAGAGACGCCACCTCTGCTCCCAACTCCTCTTCCAGCAGACGGCTCAGGTGACCAGGCTTCAGCAGGTCCTCCTGGGGCTCCTCCTCCTCCTCACCTTCTGGAACTGGCAGATACAACAGGAAATTACATCATTCTCCATCAAAGGTCGCGACTCGCAGAACACTAGGATTGATCATGTTAACGCATCTTGGCCCAGTCGTACTCTGGCATTCTTGGGATAGCTTTTTTTGACAGCTTGTTCTTCGACAGTTCTCCAACAATAACCACACAAGCATACAAGGCATTAAAAAAGCGTTTCTTTATGGACAAGTTCAGAATGTCCCTCCCAGTTTCAGTCTGTTTTCTTCCATTTGGTGCCTAGTGAATACGACCCAGGTGTGTTATTGGAGGCAGACAGCAGGGGTGACTCCTCACCTCTCTTGGTGTCTGTCTGCTGTTCTCTCAACTGCTCCCCATCCTTTCTCTTCACCAGGGTCTGCACGGCAACCAGCACAGTGTTGATGGCCTTCTCCAGCTCAGCAGAGAACTCGGAATGGAATGTTTGCTGGTAACCTGCAGAAAGAGAGGGAAAATTATTTTGCCAATGTAATAACACTGTAATAGCATTGTAACAGTGTAATACCATTGGAATACAAATGATGGGTTAGGGTTAGTGTGCTGTCTGGTTGGTTTGATAAGGAATAAGAAATTATTTATACTTTTACTCATAACATATTTTAGCAATTACATTTACCTTTGATACTTAAGTATATTTAAAACCAAATACTTTTACTCAAGTAGTATTTTGCTGGGTGACTTTCACTTTTACTTGAGTACCTTTTCCACCACTGCTTTAAAGCTGTAAAAAGGTCTTTATAAAATACATTTGACTGATTCATAAAGCATGGTCTGTCTGTTCTCACCTGTGTGTCCGTAGCCCAGGGAGAGTAGCTGTGTCTTCCAGGTGGTGAACTCAGTCAGGCTAGACTCCAGCTCTCCCCTGACGTACTGCAAGCCACGGGTCAGACCAGGCTGGGTGTCAGCCGTGCCCTCTGGGGCGTTGGGGGTGAAGAGCTGCTCCACCATGGGCATCTGTGCCGCCACGGCACCCAGCCGGTCATAGCCAGAGCAACACACAGAGAAGTGGCTCCTGAGGAGGTGAAGAGAAGGAAGGGTTAGCAAATTAAGAGCATGAACAGCAAGGCTATGCTTAAAGCTGCAATATGTAACTTTTGGGGCGACCTAACCAAATTCACATAGAAATGTGTGTTATAGATCTTTCATTCTCATTGAAAGCAAGTCAAAGAAGCGGTATAACTGTTCTATGTGCGCTACTTCTATGCATCCTGTTCTTAAGTTTCTTTTTTGCATCTTTTACTTTCGGTTTTGTACACCAGCTTAAAACAACTGAAAGTACAATATTTTGTGTTATGGAAAATGTATTTCACAGCGATTTAGATGGTACAATGTTTCTCTACACTATACTTGCTTGTTTTGTCACAAACTGAAATTAGGCAAACTATTCTAATTTTACAAGCAGGAAATGGCGGTGCATAGTGCATCTTTAAATTATAAAAAAATCTAACAAGATAAAATGAACTACAGATTTCAATATAGAGGATATCTTAAAAGAAAAATAATGAAGACAAAAGCTCAATGCTCTTTTCTGTGTAATACTATCAGTATTCCTGTGTAATGCTATCTTGTGCTCCTAGGCCTTTACCAGGAGTGCAGCGCCCCCTGTGTGGACTGCAGTGCCACTGCATCCAGCTCCTCTTTCAGGATCTGGGTTTGACCCAACATGTCCACCGCACGCCGACTCAGCTGGCTCCAGGCCGGGTCTCCTCTCCTCAGCAGACACCCAGGGGGCTGCCTCTGAGCCGCCATGGGGGACGGGCAACTCAGGGTGGGCTCCCTCTGCCCGTCTACCCCCTCCATCTGCTGGGGGCCATCGGGGCAGCACTGCAGCACCCAGGATAGCTGCTGGAGGAGGGTGGCACACTGCCCTGCCAGGCCCTGGGCCTTAATCACCCAGCCCTGGAGGGAAGCCTGGGGGGGAAGGCCACCCGCATTCTCACTGTGGGACTGGAGGTGAGCCTGGATGCCCTGCACGCTGGCTGTTAGCCTCCTGTATGTGTTTGAGAGAGGATAGAAGCCAAAACGAGTGTGAGAAAGACAACTACAGTTCAAGATACTCAGGTAGTATCCTAAATATTATAAGGCGTTGTAGGGAACAGAGTGCCATGTCAGATCCAGCTATATTCAGAGATACTCTATCTAGATGGTAAGTTCTGAGGTGTAAGCTTAAAGGTCATAGGTTAGAGGTTAAGGTTCACCTGAGGTGGACCCACTGCTCTGTGAGCTTGGCCAGGCGTCGCCTTTGTCTGAGCAGCAGCTTGAACAGGTGGGAGGAGAAGCCTCGGCAACGATCAATATTCCCAATCCCCAGCTCCTGGAAAACAAACAAACACTTCAAAACGTCAGACAACAATTTCCAATTGCAGCACACAGTTATATTTACTGCGCCAGACACCGTTAAGACCATGGAGATTCTATGATAATGGCGCGTAATTATAGGGTTTAGACCCCATTTAGAAACACAATAACATTTCTCAATTGCAATTGGTAATTTCCTTTCAGTCTCTCACCTTCGCAGCGCTCTGGAGGGCAGTCATCATGGCTGTTCTGCGGGCCCACGAGCGGTAGAAGTACTTCTGACAGCCGTCCCACGCAGCGCTCATCTCAGTAAACAAACTGAAACAGACAGTTCCATGCCACAGTCAACCGCCTACTCCTACGACCTACTGCACAGCTATTCAATGACCTACTGCACAGCTATTCAATGACCTACTGCACAGCTATTCAATGACCTACTGCACAGCTATTTTAATGACCTACTGCACAGCTATTCAATGACCTACTGCACAGCTATTCAATGACCTACTGCACAGCTATTCAATGACCTACTGCACAGCTATTCAATGACCTACTGCACAGCTATTTTAATGACCTACTGCACAGCTATTTAATGACATACTAAACAGCATCTCAAAGTGTATTGTCTAATATTCCAGGTGTGGTGTCTGTAGCAGCCAGGTGGGTGTGTCTTGTCTTACGTTTTCTCTGCCTGCTCCTGGGTCCTGACTGCAGCCAGGGCGGTCTGCAGCTCCAGAGGCTGCATACACAGGGTCTCCTCTGGGTCCGCTGTCCTGCTCCAGTTCAGGCCCTTACGGTAGGACAGACCTGCACAAAGACAGCAGCACTGTCAGTAAACAAAAATACTGCACAATATCAGTGTAGATTGACAGTGCTACCACAATGACATTGGCTATACTTGGGATAAACAGTTCTCTTTAGAGACTCACCGATCTCAGCCAGCATCTTGAAGAGGTCAGACAGGGCTCTCTGCTTCTGCTGGAGGATGTGTTTGACCTCTGACTTCTGCTTCTCCTTCTCGGCTTTCAGGTCGATCGTGAGGCTCTGGAGGTCGCGCAGGTTGCTGATGATCTCCCCTGAAATAAAGACAAATATCTTACAGTCAAAACTATAATCATAGAGGGGCCTTTTCCCCCCACAATCTAATCTGAGGTAGTACATCTTAAGAAAACATTTCTCATCCAAAACCTTTAATGCCTTTGTTTTTCTCATCGTCATTCATGATGGATTCTCAATGAGGCAGCACAAGCAGACGTTCTTCATCTAAAACACCAGGTTTTCGCCAACCCTTACCGGTGAAGACGTCCAGGTCCTCAGAGAGCTCTGGCAGAGGGTTCTTCTTCACCAGTGTCACACACATCTTCCTCATCTTCCTGGTGAGGAGGGGCAGGCGGCCCTGCAGAGACGAGGGCTCCACACCCGCCGGTCCCTCCTCTGGGGACTCACTCTGGAACACACATCACAGATACAGTATGTCAAGCACAGTCATTGCCAATTCCATGAGAATGTACTGAAGAAGCTCTTTGTGGATAGAAATACTGGTCCAAACTGTCATTTTATGAGCCAGAACATGAACGTTTTTGTGTCGGAACAGAACATTGATACCATGGTATAAATGCCATATTAACATTGTGCATTATTGACACTGATGAAAGTGATTGTGTCTACAGAGGGCTGTACTGTACCTTTAGGTCTCTGGTCCTGCCAGGGAGGGTGTTCTTCAGGGCATGGTGAACCCTGTGGAGTGGGGTGTTCTCTTCGTTGGCATCCACACTGTCCAGGCTGGCACTGCTGCCCTGCTCTATCAGCGCAGGAGCAACCGGCCCGCTCAGCGCCGCCTCAAACTTCTTCACAAACTTAAACAGGGTTCTGGAAAAGAAGAGTGGTAGATATTATAATGAACTTGTTGTAGTGGGAGACATTGTGCTTACTGTATTGAGTTCAAGAAAAAGGTTTGGTATAACTTAATTTTTTTTTACAATAAAATGTTGATATGTTTAGGCAGGTAGCCTTACCGGTGGGTCTTATCCACTGACTGTTTAATGGACCAGAAACTGACGTCATTCCACTTGGAGATCTTCACAAAGTCCTTGAGTTCCTTCTCAATGGGCTGGCGGAGCTGAGTGACTTTGGTCTGGATGCATTCTGAGAACTGTGTGTAGTACTTGTGCAGATTCCAGAGGAGACGGCAGAGAGGTTCTGTGAAAGCAGGAAGGATTTCCTGTTCAGAACTACATCCACATGTTTGAAAGGTCAACACCAAGCACTGTATTACAAGACAGTCGACTGTCTAAGTGCAGACTACACATGTACTGTATGTCTATGTACGTGCCTCCATATGTGTGTGTGTGTGTGTGTAAATCTGACTGCATGTGTGTGTGTGTGTAAATCTGACTGTGTATATATATATATAAGTATGACTATGTGAGAAGGCGTTGCGGTGCGTCCCACCTTGTCCATGCTGGCTGGGGGCCAGGAGAAGGTGGCAGTGGAAGCTGAGCAGCATGACTAGCCTGGTGTGGTACTCTCCCAGTGTGGAGCCCTCCATGAAGGCCTGCAGCGTGGAGGAGACCGTGGACAGGGACAGACTCTCCACACCATCGCCCTCTACTGGACAGAACAAACAGGACATAGAAATGGAGCATGGTGAACCCTGTGTATTGTGTTCATTAGGGCATGTAATGGAAAACGATTTAAAACGTTTTTCAACGAACGAAAAGGTGTGTTTGATGCCTAACAAAGACAACCTAGGGTCATCAGCAATGTGCAATAGTTACCTGCGCTGGTGCCCATCCTCTGCTCCTCCTGGTACCTCTCAACCAGCTGGTAGAGGGAGAACCAGTGCTTGGTGGATCTCTCCGTGTGCCGCTTCAAGGCATTGTCCAGACTGCTGGACCAGCAGCTATTGACGCCAAGGAAGAAAGAAAAGGTTAACCAACTCTAGTGGGTCGTATGAAACCAGACCCATTTTATCCCCTAGTGTCACTCAAAATGCATGCTAGTTGGTCACCAATTGTCTACACTCCAATAACTATAATCTGAAATGATATTACATTATAAAAAGGTATATTGCATTGAAATAAACAATAGTATCATAACCAGGATTATAACCCTGACTGCGGTTTCTGTTATTTACTTGAGCTCCAGTTTGCGCCACTGGATGATGAGGTTAGTGACAGGCTCCAGCTCCCTCCTCAGAGAGACCTTGCGGCTGGCGTTGTTCTCCCAGTCCTGAGGAAGGTAAAGGGGGTTAGGTTAAACAGGGTTAGGTTACACAGGGATGGAAAACATGGGCTTGTGTCCCAAATGGCACCACATTGCCTTCATAGCCTACTACTTTTTGACCAGGACCCAGGTCAAAACTAGTGCACTATAGAGGAAATAGGGTGCCATTTGGGACGTATCCCAAGGGAGTGTGCATGGAGCCTTCCCTAGGATAGCTAGCCTGGTCCCAGATCAGTTTGTACTGTCTTGTCAACTCCTTTGGTCATTGTCACGACAGCACAAACTGTTTTAGGACCAGGCTTGGAAAGGGAGAGCAGCAGCAGGACTCACCTGGGCTTTGCTGAGCAGGATCTCCAGCCCGTTGAGGAACTTGGCCAGTGGGCTGGCTAGACTGAAGGCCATGATCCTTTCCATCACCACCGTCAACTGGAACAGAGAGATAGGCAGATTCATCAACACTAAAAACCTGAATGCACCCCCAGGTGGTAAGGGTAGGCAACAACACATTTGCCACGTTGATCCTTAACACGAGAGTCCCTCAGGAGTACGTGCTTAGTCCCCTCCTGTACTCCCTGTTCACCCACGACTGCGTGGCCAAGCATGACTCCAACAGCATCCTTAAGTTTGCTGACAACACAACGGTGGTAGGCCTGATCACTGACAATGATGAGACCTGGCAGTATGGTGCCATGACGACAACCTCTCCCTCAACGTGATCAAGACAAAGGAGATGATCGTGGACTACAGGAAATGGAGGGCCGAGTATGCCCCCTTTCTCATCAACGGGGCTGTAGAGGAGCAGGTTGAGAGCTTCAAGTTCCTTGGTGTCCACATCACCAACAAACTATCATGGTCCAAACACACCAAGACAGTCATGAAGAGGGCACGACAACGGCTATTCCCCCTTAGGAGAAAGATTTGCCATGGGTTCCCAGATCCTTAAAAAGTTCTACAGCTGCACCAGAGAGCACCCTGTCTGGTTGCATCACCGCCAGGTATGGGAACTGCTTGGCATCCGACCGCAAAGCGCTACAGAGGGTAGTGCGTACGGCTCAGTACATCACTGGTGCCAAGCTTCCTGCCATCCAGGTCCTCTATACCAGGTGGTGTCAGAGGAAGGCCCTAAAAATGGCCAAAGACTCCAGCCACCCTATTATAGACTGTTCTCTCTGCTACTGAACGGTAAGCGGTACTGGAGTGCCAAGTCTAGGTCCAAAAGGCTTCTTAACAGCTTCTACCCCCAAGCCATAAGACTCCTGAACAGCTAATCAAATGGCTACCCTGACTATTTGCACTCGCTGTCTATTATCTATGCATAGTCACTTTACCCCAACCCACATGTACAAATTACCTCAAATACCTCAACTAACCTGTACATTGACTCTGTACCCCCTGTATATATAGCCTTGTTATTGTAATTTTATTGTTACTTTCTTTCTTTAGTTTATTTAGTAAATATTTTCTTAACTCTTATTTTTCTTAAAACGACCTTGTTGGTTAAGGGCTTGTAAGTAAGCATTTCACGGTAAGGTCTAGACATGTTGCATTCTCGGCATGTGACAAATGAAATTTGATTTGGCACTGGTGGAAGCGTCCACTCTACATGGTTCTCACCTGGACTAGGGCGGGGTGCTCGGGCCACTCCTCCAGCCTCTGTCCGACGGCCAGGGCCAGCTGCTCCAGGACAGGCAGACACAGGCGGGCCTCACTCATGTTGGGCTGCTGGTAGAAGTCATAGGGCCCGTCTGGTTGGAGGGTCAGGCCCTCGGGCCCCGGGGTCCCCTGGACAGTGTTCTGGAGCAGGGTGCTGAGAAGCAGCTGGGTGCCTGTCAGCTGCTGGTCCATCTCAGAGTCTGAGGGTCACAAGGGGGACAGATGGTTTTAGTCAAAGTCATAATGTCTTAACACAGCCAACAGTAGAGTTATGGAAATATCCTAAAGACAAAGGATGGATTAAGTTACATGATATCATTCTGTAGGTAGGGCTTAAAAGTCCCAACATATCTCATTTTCAGATGTTGTATAATTTTATAGAAATGAATACAAACATGGCATGACTAGGTGTACTACCCACCCATGAGATGGTAGAAGCGTGACATCACCGGGGCTGTGGTCTGATAGGAGGAGACCAGAGCTCGGATGTGATCTTTGCTGTGATTGGCTGGAGCGCTGGTCTGGTACCACAGTGATTGGGTGTAGCCCAGACAGAGGCACTGATGGACCTGTACCACAGTGTTCATACAGGCTGGAGACAGGAAGCCAGCCTCGTTGGGATCCTCTGTCACTTCCTCCTCCTCTGGCTCTCCTCTGTCTGCTGGTCCCTCCAGACTGGGCTGGGTGGTGATGTCAGCAAAGTCCTAAGTAGAGAGAGCAGAGAAAGAGAAGAGAGAAGAGAGCAAAGAGCAAAGAGCAAAGAGCAAAGAGAAAGAGAAAGAGAAAGAGAGAGAGAGAGAGAGAGGAGAGAGAGGCAGAGGCAGGTGAGTTATGGTTGCAAAGTTGACCAGGTGATAGTAAAATGTGATAAACCAAAGCGAGATTACATTGGCTAGCCCTGAAAAGACTGTATTGTAGTGTACCTTGTTGAACTGGGGGAAGCAGCGTCTGAAGTCTCTCTCCTCTTGCTCGTCCTCACTCAGACCTGTTCCGTGGAGTCTGCTGCGGTGGCGATACAGACTGGCTTCTAGCTGCTCTTTCTCCCGTGCACGCTTCTCCTGCTCGTCCCACTCGTTCACCAGAGCCTGGACATATCACACGACAAACATGAACACTGGTTGGGCCACCAGTCAATCAATAAGATCAGACCACAAACACCAATCAAAAAGTTGACATCCCATGTTATCCAATCAAAACGTGTGACACTCACCTGACAGATGTGTCTGAAGAGTTTGAGTGTGTCCTGGCTGAGCTGACCAGTGGAGAGGGCGTGGCACTGCAGGTACAACAGAGCGTTCAGGAGTAACGTCCCTGGCTCTGGGACCACGTGATCCAGGTCCTGCTGGGGTAAGAGCTTCCCTAGGCCCCTCAGAACATCCATGCAGCCCCTGGAGCACAGGTAGTCTGCCCTGGCTAGGTAGGAAGGCATGCTGGGGGACACAGAGGGGAAGGCCAGCAGGCAGGACACCAGCTTGGGCAGGCCTGGAATCGGGGTAAGGGAAGAGGCCACCTCGGATGCCACCAGTCTCATACCATGCCTCAGCTGGAGGATGGCAGTCCTCAGGGGCCCCACTACGTCAGGGTACAGCGGGTACTCCTCCGCCAGCCTCTGGGCGAAGCGGTGCTGCGAGGCCTGCCACACGGCCTCCTCCTTCAGCAGGCCCTGAGTCCCCGACCTGGATTTGGTGCCGCTCCCCTGGAGGGCCTTGAGCAGGTGGGAGAGCAGATCCTCTATGGAGGCCGGCTGGCCTATGCTGCAGAGGTAGTGCTGCAGCTCCTGGAACAGCCTTCCGTACTGGGGATCCTTGGGCCTGCAGGCCTGCTTTCTGGAGAGCTCTGCTATCTGCTCCTTCACCTGCTGCATACGGATCCACAGGTACCTGCAGAAACATCAGAGACAATGACGTTTAGAAAGACCCTATCTGGCAAAAAACAGTCAACCAGAACTATCTGATCAACAACTGTAGCCAATACATAGTACATGTGTTTTAGGTCAGACACAGTGAGTTCTTCTGTTATTGTGTATGTTTTTCACCTGATGCGAGGATGCTGGAAGCCATCGGTGGTGCTGCTCTCCTCCAGCTCAGCTCCAGTCAGCAGCTGAGAGGACAGACTGCGTCCTCTCCACTCCTCCTGCAGCAAAGCCAGCTGGGAAAGAGAGGCAGAGGCACCCTCAACTTCACATATAGGGGAAGAGAATGACACTCTACTCCAATGTTTAAAAAGAGAAGAGACTGTTGATATCTCCCATCTCCCCTACTACCATACAGTGTTAACAAGATAAAAGAGACAGTAGCATTGACAGTGGCCCACCTCCTCCTGGGCGTAGTCCAGCTTGTAGGCCCTCTTCACGGCCGGGTCGAAGATGGTCTGTGGGGTCCAGGTCTTGATCTGCAGCAGGCCCATGTTGACCCAGAAGACCCCAGAGCGGACCAGCTGGCTGAAGCCTTGGACGCGGATGGAGCCCTGGACCCTGTTCTGGACAAACTGCTGAAGGCAGGTGAGTAGGGCGTCCAGCAGGCCTTCGGGGAGGTGGTTGGGGGGCAGGAAGTCTGTGAGGGTGGTCTGGACCTCCTGGGCGGCCACCAGAGGGTCCTGGTCCTCCACCAGGCTCTCACAGGTTTCTGTATAGCTCTCCTGCAGCCCTGGAGGCAGCAGCTCTGAAATGGACTGTAGCTGCCGGCGCAGCACCACGCCCTGCAGCCGCAGGTCAGTACCCCTGAGAGGACCGAGAGAGAGAGCGCGAGAGTGGGAGACTGAGTACTGAAGCTATAAAGTGAAAATAGTCATATCAAATAGATATGAATAGCTGCCCTATATACAGTACACGTCAAAAGTTTGGACACACCTACTCATTCAAGGGTTTTTCTTTATTTGTACCATTTTCTACATTGTAGAATAATAGTGAAGACATCAAAACTATGAAATAACACAACCAAAAAAAAGTGTTAACAAATCAAAATATATTTTATATTTGAGATTCTTCAAAGAAGCCACCCTTTGCACACTCTTCGCATTCCCTCACAACCAGCTTCATGAGGTAGTCACCTGGAATGCATTTCAAATAAGTTCTGTTGTGACAAGGTAGGGGTGGTATACAGAAGATATCCCTATTTGGTAAAATACCAAGTCCATATTATGGCGAGAACAGCTCAAATAAGCGAAGAGAAACGACAGTCCATCACCACTTTAAGACATGAAGGTCAATCAATCCGGAACATTTCAAGAACTTTTCAAGTTTCTTCAAGTGCAGTCGCAAGAACCATGAAGCGCTATGATGAAACTGGCTCTCATGAGGACTGCCACAGGAATGGAAGACCCAGAGTTACCTCGGCTGCAGAGGATAAGTTCATTTCAGTTACCAGCCTCAGTAAATGCAGCCCGAATAAATGCTTCACAAAGTTCAAGTAACAGACACATCTCAACATCAAATGTTCAGAGGAGACTGCGTGAATCAGGCCTTCATGGTCAAATTGCTGCAAAGAAACCACGACTAAAGGACACCAATAAGAAGAAGAGACTTGTTTGGGCCAAGAAACACGAGCAATGGACATTACACCAGTGGAAATCTGTCCTTTGGTCTGATGAGTCCTACTTTGAGATTTTTGGTTCCAACCACTGTCTTTGTGAGACGCAGAGTAGGTGAATGGATGATCTCTGCATGTGTGGTTCCCACCGTGAAGCATGGAGGAGGTGGTGTGGGGGTGCTTTGCTGGTGACACCGTCAGGGTTTATTTAGAATTGAAGGCACACTTAACCAGTATGGCTACCACAGCATTCTGCAGCGATATGCCATACCATCTGGTTTGCGCTTAGTGGGACTTTCATTTGTTTTCAACAGGACAATGACCCAACACACCTCCAGGCTGTGTAAGGGCTATTTGACCAAGAAGGAGAGTGATGGAGTGCTGCATCAGATGACCTGGCCTCCACAATCACCCGACCTCAACCCAATTGAGATGGTTTGGGATGAGTTGGACCGCAGAGTGAAGGAAAAGCAGTCAACAAGTGCTCAGCATATGTGGGAACTTCTTCAAGACTGTTGGAAAAGCATTCCAGGTGAAGCTGGTTGAGAGAATGCCAAGAGTGTGCAAAGCTGTCATCAAGGCAAAGGGTGGCTACTTTGAAGAATCTCAAATATATTATAATTTGTATAACACTTTTTTGGTTACTACATGATTTCATCTGTAGAATAATAGTGAAGACATCAAAACTATGAAATAACACAATGTAGAAAATAGTAAAAATAAAGAAAAACCCCTGGAATGAGTAGGTGTGTCCAAACTTCTGTCTGGTACTGTACAGTGCAAACCCCCAAATCATATATTATGTGCATCATTCTGTCATTTGATAAAGGTAGGGCAAGGGCTATTTCCCTAATTATAGTGCCAGCGTTTTGTATGTTGTGTATGGTGATTCCTCTCCGTAAGCTTGAGGTAACATCTCCAGTGAGCGTACCTGAACTCAGCCAGGGCAGGGACAGCCATGTTGTCCCACAGCACGGCGGTGACGTCTTGGAGCTGTTGGGTCCGCTCCCTCCACTCCCCCAGGGTGACCCGGGATGAGGAGAGGAGGGACGTCCCCGTGGGGTCCCACCGACCCCCCATCTCGCTGCTGCTAAGAACCCCCAACATGCACCTTGTCCACACTGCTTTGCTCAGCATGCCAGGACCCTGGAGGAGACACAGGAAGAGTGAGTGAACTCCTCAGTTAGAATGACTTAGTTGGAACACTTAAATTCAAATAAAAAAATAACTGATTGAAAACGGAATAGCAGGAAATTAATTTCAGTGATGTGAATTGAGCCAAAATCCTGATGCATATCTCCATAGACAACATACATTGAGCTTGTTGGCAAGCTGTGAGCCTCTCACATCACATAGATGTTACAGTAGCTACCTAACCTACCATGTTTTCAGGTGACAGAGGTGTCTTGGATGATGTCACCTGTCCCTCGGAACACAGGGGGTCCCACTTCAGCCAGCGCTCTGGGTCAGAGGTCACACTGCTGCTCCACAGGGCCGCCAGGGCCTCTGATAGCAGATCACACCACACAAACTGCAGCTCCTCCGCAGGCTGGGAGGAGAAATGCAGGCACTACAGTTAAGTCAATACAGTTGCGTGTACACAGGCAGCCCAATTCTGATATTGGCCTTATAACCAATCACACCAGATCTTTTTCAGAGCTGATCTGATTGGTCAAAAGACCAATTAGTGAAAAAAAGCAGACTACATCACTGCAGCACACTGGGGTGCCTTGAGGAACTCTCAGGTGTGCCGTGAAACATCTCCTAATCTCTATTATTTTTTGGAACACTCACTTATAAACCTGTGACCTGTGGAATGCACATGGACTTCTGACTTGCGAGCACCAGGTCCGGTCATATAATACATTGAATGGCACATGGTTACATCTATCGTTTCAAGTTGGGTGCGCTCAGGCTGTTGTTGTTACATTTGTATCATTTAATGGGTGCGCATCACGAGCAAATCCATGTGTATAATTTGACTTGGTCTGTGAGAACCAACAGCACGGGCAAGTCTGATTACTTTTAGCTGTACCACATCCTCTAACTTAGAAACAAACTGAGCATGGTCACTCCTTTACAATGCAGAAACCCACGGTCTTTAGCCAAATCTTTCAGAACTATTTTACCTAAATATTTATAGCGCGGATTTGCGGGAAGCTCTTAAATTAATCATCATGAGTAAGATACTATGAAAATAGTTCAAATACACCCCATTTAATCTGTTGTCACAGAAAAATATATAATTTGCAGTATGGATCTGATGAGATCCAGGTCATTGCCACTAAATAAATTCATAGGGACATTTTAGGTGTGCCGCAGGCCAGAACCACTGGCCTACATGACACAAAACCAGATCTTCTGCTTTATGTTTGAGGCACAGATACAGGATTGTCCTCTTGAAGGACAAAACAAAATCAATCAATCAATTATACTGAGGGTAAACTGGTTGAACCACCTACCCGGTCACTGCTGAGGAGGAACCAGAGAGGCTGGAGCTGGCTGACGTTCATGGGGGTGGACTGGAGACAGAAGCGCAGGTGTTGGGAGACCTCGCGACGCAGGCTGTCCTCGGACTCTCTGTCACTGTGGAGAAAAGTCCACAGTAGTTAGTTATCCATACAACTACATGATACAACATAAAAACATGTGGTATTGTTAAACGTTTTATGTAATTATTAGTGCTTTTGTGTGATGTTTTTAATGTGCCAAAGATACTTTTCTGTTTAAAGTAAATTAGATAGACAATTAAGCTTTTTGAATTTGATACATTTGAAGCACTAATTAAAGCAATTAGATTCAAAATCGAATTCAATAAAGCAAGATAATCCTCCATCCTTCATGTATTTCCTCCATTGACCCACTGTGGCCATCTCTTACCCCTGTGTGAGAGCCAGCTGCAGCAGGTCGGTGCTGAGCCTGAGCTGGTTGAGTACGGCCAGCTCCTCCATGAGAGGCCAGAGTTGGGCCCTGCGGCTGAGCTGCTGTAACACCTCCCTACAGGGAGCGGCGCTGTCTCCCTGCTCCCCCTCGTCATGCATAGAGGAGCGCACCTCCAGTAGGCCGCACGAGGTCATGTGACCCTGCTGCTGCTGCACGCACGACACCAGCCTCTCTAGGACACCTGGGATCAGGATATAATTGAATAATGAATAGTTAGAGAGGGATGACAGACACTGACACAACTTTAGTATGTAGCACCAGGTTACCTGAGTTCTGGGGTTCTAGCTGGTTGTTGGCCAGCAGGACCAGGCCCCAGGCTTCTAGCAGGCTTTCCTTGGTGTCCAGGCCCAGAGCGGCTCCCTGCAGGCGGACCAGCTCCTGTCTCCACAGGGAGGCCGTGTTGTCAAGCCTCAGGTCGCCCACGTCCAGGGCCCTGCTCAGGACCCTCAGCCGGGATGCACACTCGGCTACAGACTCCAGCTATGGGAGATAGCGATGAGTCAGACGGGTTAATATTAGTATTGTATTACCATACTCTCAAGTCTTAAACATGAGGAAGCCTGGAAATCAAGGCTTGGTTATGCCAATCAATAACTGATAGGAGAGTTTACAGTATAGGTGCTTGTTTCGGATAGTGTGTTGAATGCTCTCTCTCCGAGTAAGGTGGGTGTTTGAGACAGTGGTTTAAATGTTCTCTCTCGCTCTGTCTCTTTCTCTCTACCTTGAATGGAAGGGGTTTTCCCAATATTTTCTGGATGCCCTTCAGGGCAGTAGCCACAGTGACAGAGGTGGACAGGACAGTCTGGATGGCAGCTGACACTGTCTGGAGCTCCTGCTGGCCACTGGAACAGTACAATAACAAAGGGTTGCCATCATTATATTTCCAGGTAGAAAACACAAAGTCCCAAATGGAACCCTTTTCCTTATATAGTGCAATACTTTTGACCATGGCCCATATGGCTCTATGTAGGGAATTGGGTGCCATTTGGGACGCAACCAAAACCACTTTTACAATAAAGTCAATTTCATTGATTCCAGAATGTCTATGGGAGGATTCTAATACTACTTTCTGGGTAAAAAGGAAGGTGTTACTCACTCATGGATGCCATCTCCCAGTAGTAGCTGTGGAAGCCGGAGGATGAGGTGTTTCTGCACCCACTGCCAGTGTAGCGAGAGGACCGACACTCCCTGGGAGTCGGCAGGCAGCGAGTTACACACCTGCCAGAACCGGTCTCTCCACTGCAGCAGCTGCAGGATCTGTGGACACCATAGATACTATTTATTACAAACAGAATTTAAGCCCAGGTTGATGACGGTTACTGAATGAGAGACATCAACTAAAATGGAATTACAATGACTACTACGGTATTAACCTCGAACATGAGATGGTCAGATATGTAGGGCTGTCCAGTCTGCACGGCCTGCAGTGTGAAGGTGTCCCACAGGTCAAAGAAGGAGCGCAGGTGCATCAGCACTGGGTGGGGCAGATGACCAATGTCCACCGTCCCTTTAATGGTCAAAAAAACATATGCAACATTATAACACCAGCAATATTAGCATTAACCTTTACATTTCAGCAAGCACACAGTCACCAAGTCGAGCTGTACGGAAGCAGCACAGCGACAGTATGTACCTTTGGAGAAAGCAGTGGCCAGCCTCAGCGCACTGTTGTGTGCTGATGTCTTGATAGCACAGCTCCCCACTGCAGCCCTCTCCTCTCTGTCCATCAACAGGATGATCCTGTAAAGACACACATCGCACCCAGGTTACTCAACACCACAGCCACCATGTAACCCCAGTTACTAAACAGCCAGACTACCGGACAGAGGATATATCCCAAATGGTTCCCTATAGGCCCTGGTCAAAATAAGTGCACTACACAGAGAATAGGGCACCATATGGGACACAGCCAGACACATACCTGTTGGCCACTGCATTGAGAGCCTCCATGAACTCCATGTACCTCTCCTCGTCTTCAAAGTTACACGTGTTGGCCAGAATGTCCAGGTACTGCTTGTTCCAACGCATGTCCACCAGAATCCTGTAGTCATCTAATACCGACATGAACATTAATGTCAATTTTTTAACTTGTGAAAAGTGATTGTTTTGACGGGAGTTATGATATGTAATATTTGTGTAAAAGAGCTGGAGAGAGTGCTAGAAAATAGTTTAGTGACAGCGGTTAGTTTAGCCTACCTGTGCTGTGTGGTTGCAGCAGCTCAGTGAGGCACTTCCCCTTCACAGTCAGCTTGCTGCTGAACATGGCCTTCAGAGCTCTGTTCCCTGCCTCCAGCTGCACCAGTGCCACCTCTGAAACAACAAGCGGATCTCAGAGCAGTCCTTAAGAGTAACACGCACCAAATTCACAGACAGCAACAAAGCTCCACTGACCACAGAGCAGTCCCTTGACATAAACAGTAACATACACCATATACATGGCCCTGGTTGAATAATGGTGCCGGAGGGGTTGGCTGCCGTTTTACGGGCTCATAACCAACTTGTTTGTTTTTTCTCATTGTTTGTAACTTATTTTGTACATAAAGTTGCTGCTACTGTCTCTTATGACCGAAAAGAGCTTCTAAACATCAGAACAGTGATTACACACCTTTTTTATTTAATGAGTCCGACGCGAAGGATATACTGCTTCCCGGACACCAGGCCCAAAACCTCATCATTCACGTGAAGAAAAGACGGAGATACAGGGGGCGAAGGTCGCGGTGCCTTGTGAGAATTCATAGGCGAGTGAGTAAACCGCCAATACCCTTCTATTGGCCAACGTTCAATCACTGGAAAACTAACTGGATGATCTACGGTCAAGACTATCTCACCAAGGGGAAGTGGTCAGATGACGCGGATGCTACGCTACAGGACTGTTTTGCTAGCACAGACTGGAATATGTTCCCGGGAGTCATCCAATGGCATTGAGGAGTACACCTCCTCAGTCACCAGCTTCATCAATAAGTGCATCGACGACGTTGTCCCCACAGTGACCGTACGTACATATCCAAACCAGAAGCCATGGATTACAGGCACCATCCGCAGCGAGCTAAAGGCTAGAACTGCCGCTTTCAAGGAGCGGGACACTAATCCAGACGCGTACAAGAAATCCATGGCCTCAGACGAACCATCAAACAGGCAAAGCATCAATACAGGACTAAGATTGAATCTACATCGGCTCTGACACTCGTCGGATGTGGCAGGGTTTGCATACTATTATGGACTACAAAAGGGAAACCCAGGCGCGAGCTGGCCAGTGACGAGAGCCTACCAGACGAGCTAAATGCTTTTTATGCTCGTGTCGAAGCAAGCAACACTGAAGCATGCATGAGAGCACCAGCTGTTCCGGACAACTGTGTGATCACGCTCTCCATAGCCAATGTGAGCAAGACCTTGAAACAGGTCAATGTTCACAAGGCCGCGGGGCCAGACAGATTACCATGATGTGTACTCCCGAGCATGCGCGGACCAACTGGCAAGTGTCTTCACTGACATTTTCAACCTTTCCCTGACCGAGTCTGTAATACCTACATGTTTCAAACAGACCACCATACTCCCTGTGCCCAAGAATGCAAAGGTAACCTGCCAAAATGACTACCGCCCGCAGCACTCATGTCAGTATCCATGAAGTGCTTTGAAAGGCTGGTTATGGCTCACATCAACACCATCATCCCGGAAACCCTAAACCCACTCCAATTATCATGCCGCCCCAACAGATCCATAGATGACACACTCAATTGAACATCACACTGCCCTTTCCCACCTGGACAAAAGGAACACCTATGTGAGAAAGCTGTTCATTGACTACAGCTCAGCGTTCAACACCATAGTGCCCACAAAGCTCATCACTAAGCTAAGGACCCTGGAACTAAACACTTCCCTCTGCAACTGGATCCTGGACTTCCTGACAGGCCGCCCCCAGGTGGTAAGGGTAGATCCTCAACACCGGGGCACTTCAGCGGCGCGCGCTTAGTCTCCTCCTGTACTCCCTGTTCACCCATGACTGTGTGGCCAAGCACGACGCCAACACCATCATTAAGTTTGCTGATGACACAACAGTGGTAGGCCTGATTACCGACAATGATGAGACAAACTATAGGGAAGAGGTCAGAGACCTGGCAGTGTAGTGCCAGGACAACAACCTCTCCCTAACTGTGAGCAAGACAAAGGAGATGATCGTGGACTACAGGAAAAGGAGGGCGGAACGGGCCCCCCATTCACATCGAGTAATGGAGCGGGTCGAGAGCTTCAAGTTCCTTGGTGTCCACATCACCAACAAACTAACATGGTCCAAACGCACCAAGACAGTCGTGAAGAGGGCACGACTACACATTTTCCCCCTCAGGAGACTGAAAAGATTTGGCATGGGTCCCCAGATCCTCAAAAAGTTCTACAGCTGCACCATCGAGAGCATCCTGACCAGTTGCATCACCGCCTGGTATGGCAACTGATCGGCATCTGACCGTAAGGCGCTACAGAGGGTAGTGCGTACGGCTCAGTACATCACTGGGGCCAAGCTTCCTGCCACCCAGGACCTATATAATAGGCAGTGTCAGAGGAAGGCCCAAAAAATTGTCAAAGACTCCAGTCACCCAACTCTCTGCTACCGCACAGTACCGCCAAGTCTGCTACCGCCAAGTCTAGGTCCAAAAGGCTCCTTAACAGCTTCTACCCCCAAGCCTTAAGACTGCTGAACAACTAATCAAATGGCCACCCGGCATATTTACATTGAAACCCCCCCCCATTGTTTTGTACACTGCTGCTACTCACTGTTTAGTACACTGCTGCTACTCACTGTTTATGATCTATGCAGAGTCACTTTACCCCTACCTACATGTACAAATGACCTCAACTAACCTGTACCCCCGCACATTGACTCGGCACCGGTACCCCCTGTATATATCCTCGTTATTGTTATATAATTCTATTGTGTTACTTTTTATTACTTTAGTTTGTAAATATTTTCTTAACTCTATTTCTTGAACTGCCTTGTTGGTTAAGGGCTTATAAGTAAGTAGATCACGGTAAGGTTTACACCTGTTTTATTCGGCGCATGTGACAAATACAATTTGGCAGGGAGCAACAAAGCTCCAAAAAGATAAAGAGCTGAAGGAAGGGCAGTGAATGTGCTCCGTACCAGGGGCGTGTTTGTAGCTCTTGGCCAGGCTGGAGAGCCAGGCGGTGCGGAGCATCCAGTCTGAGTGCGAGGCCCTCTCGGTGAGTAGCCTGACAGCGGTAGGCAGCAAGCGCAGGGTGTCACCGTCCTCCTCCAGGTCCACCACGCCGCCAGAGAAAACCAGGCCCTCGTGCAGCGCTGTCCCGCTCTGCAGAGCCCTCTGGAGGTCACTCAGGCTCAGAGGACGGCTCCTGGTCACACACACAGGTCAAGCTAAACGTTAGCATTACAGCTACAATAAGACCGGGTACAACTCTGGGGTCTAGTTTTAACACGTTTTTCCAGGTCTGGTCACATGATCAGGAAAAACGCCTATGTCCGACCTGTGATCTATGAGTCTCACCTCTTCCCCTGCATGCTGAGTGTGTTGAGGCAGAAGGAGAGGACCTGTCCGTCGCGGAGGACCGAGGAGAAGCAGGAGTCTTCGGTGGAGAGCAGGGCTGAGGGGAAGCCGTCGGGCCACACCCCGGCACACAGCAGCCCGCTGCCCCAGTCCTCTGTGTCCAGGATGGACAGGTGGCGCTCAATCACCTCCTGGGCTTGCTGCAACCACGTGTAAAACTCCATTCTTTATTACTGACTTCAATTAATCTACTAGGAACATAATATAATATCAACATAACTACGGTCTTGGACTGAGATATCACTGTATAGATATAGGCTGGTTGAGGTTATAGCAGTGGGAATAGAGGATGTTCTATAATAGACAAGGTGGTGTTGGTTGGTACCCGTTGGATGGCGGTGGTGCGCTGGCAGAGGGAGTAGGCCTCCCCACAGGCGTGTTGCAGGGCACTGGGCAGGTCCACCCCTCTCTGCAGCTGGCAGGACAGCAGGGCTGCAGCATGGAGCAGGGAGGAGACACATGATGAAGGGGAATCTGGATAGACAGAGAGAAAGGAAGAGATTCATACCGGAGGAGTCATGCTATGGATACCATCTATGGATACCTTTGTTTTATCTGAAGAAACAAGGGACATGCAAAACATAGCTGATGTCCAACTGAAATCCTACATATTTTGGAGAGGTTTCCCTCAGAGCTCACCCCAAATGGTAGCTTTGATGTCAGTGTGTATTTCAATCAGCAGGTCACACACACAGTCTCCGGTCACACCAGCGGTGTGGAGAACAGTCTTCAGGTCCAGAGCGTCCCAACAGACCCCCTCGTGTTCCCCTGGGATGTAGATCTCCACCCCTCGGTTCCGCATGGCTCTGGAGATCTCTCCGTGCACTGGGTCCATAGTCAGGAACAGCCTAGAGTCAGGCGAGATGAAGAGTTGAGACTAGGCTGTCCAAACAGAATTGGTGTGTGTGTGTGTGCACAAACCTTTGTATTGTACCTGAAGTTGGGGTGTGGGGTGATGGAAGGAGTGGTTCCATCGATGACCCCACGCTCGTTGATGGTCAGACACCCACCGGGCTCCAGCAGGGCATTCAGACGGTCTAACACAGAGGGGCTTAACACAAACAGAAACACAACACCCATTAACCTTACATGTACCATCTGCAACACACTCTGGTGCCATCCAGCCTCACACAAATGAGAAGACCTGTTAACTCACACTGTACCAAGATCGTCAACTACCTTCAGTGACACATTTAGTGGTATAATTAGCTATATTGTGATCATTTAAGATGCAGGTCCTGCTATTGGCTGCTTTCCTCACCTGCAGAAGTTGACATTGTCCATGAGCAGCCAATCCCCAGCTTGCAGGGCCTGGACCAGCATGCCATCCAGCCACTCAAAGCCTCCGTTACTCCAGCCGTCCTGCAGCTGGGCCAGACGCTCCTTCAACAGGGTGAAGTCCATCTGCAGCTTGGACATGTCTGGAGGAAGGGAGGGAGGGTGAGGGACACAGTACATGGTGTTTATACTACTCATACAGAGTTTATCACATGAAGATATAGGGAAACATTTTCCTCTCGCAATGACACGTGCTGTGAGCAAAATGTTATGGTTAGTGTGCTCACAGCGCCTGTGTAGAATGACCTAGCGTAGAATGACCCATTAGCACCAAAAAGTTTGTGATTCTTAACTTCAAACATTCCATAAATCACCTACTCATACACCATCACTATGATTCAAGTGTTAGTCTGTTCCAGAGAGAGCTACACCCTCAGGTTGCTGCCTGTTCCTGACATTACCTGTGAACACCTTGAGTTTGGTGTTGAGCTTCTGCAACAGGAGGATGATGACCTCCAGTTTGTTGAGGGCTTCGGAGGTCACTGTCCCGCCGGTCCTCTCCAGGCCCTCCTCCTTCAGCCAGCGACAGAACAGGCTCCAGGTCTTCAGCAGGAACTCTGTGTCCTGGACCCCTGCCCCGTCCAATGACATCAGACCTCGCCGTGTTACCATGGCAACGATGTAGTCCACATTCTCCAGCACTTGCTGCCATGGCCGCACGATGTCAACCTGGAAAACAGACCCAACCAGCTTGTAATACAACCCTCTATATTAAGATATCAAGAGTGTTAATAATCCCAAAGGATTTACATTGATTACTATATTTAGTTCCCAGCTTGGTCTCTCTTTGAGACTCTGTGACTAGACTGGACTAGTTACCTGTTCAAACCCTCCCAGCAGCTCGGTGGTGTCCATGGCACTGTTCATGGCCATGACCCGGAGGCGGTGTCCGGTGAGCAGGGCCAGGAGGCGCACCAGGCTGGACTTCCCGCTGGCCGTGGGACCCACCAGCACTGCCATCCAGCCTATCTCCACACACTTCATCAGGGACTCCAGGGGTCGCAGTGCCTGGTGGGTGATAGACAGAAGGGGGTCTAGGGACACAGGGGATCCACCGCTACGCTGGAGGACAGAGAATCCCACCTGGATGACAGGGAGAGAGGAGGACGAAGACAAGGGTTAATTCACTATGTGGATAGCTAGCTCTGAATGAAATGATATGACACCATGTACAGCCAGTACATATGATTAATTCAAAAGATTACTTGATAATATCTTTTAACCCAAAACTGGATGGAGTTTGCAACATGACTGACCTGCAGATTGAGTGGAGTGATGTGGAATTGTCTTGATCCGGTGTAAGGCTCAAAGTCCTCCCCAAACACTTTCCTGAACACAGATAGCACCTGAAGACAAAACATGTGATGAGATAAACAGGAAGTTTACCCACTGAGTAAAGATAGTGCATATGTACAGGAGTTGTAGTCTACATACCTGGGTCTTGTCTGCCTCGGTCCTCATCCTGTCAGCGTACACCAACCCCACGTGCTGACCCGGGTTGAAGAACCCTGGTGATTGGTCGGTCTGCATCAGCTGACACCAGCGGAACATGTCGCGCAGATTGAACTCCCAGGGGCCTCCTTTTTGACCCCACTTCCTCTCCACAGATACATCAAGGACCAGCTGACAAAATCAAATAGAATACAACTTTATTGTCCATCGAAACTGAATTGTTCTTTTTACTGTCTTTTTAGGGGAACAGTGGTAAGCAATGTTAGTGGCTGGGCAAAATGGTGTTTAAGACAGCAAAAAATGACTAGTTGACTAAATATGGTGGCCAACACTGAAATTGGGGGGGTCCTAAAACCTAAAAGTCCCCAAAATAAACCAGAGTGACTGTGGTAAACCCCCTCCCACTAATGGTTATAAATGTGAAGAACATCGGCTGCTGCTCTACAGGCTGGTGGCCAGTGTCCTTGGCTGGAACAGCAGGGTCAAATTGGACACATGTAATCTTCCCAATAGTCAATGGTCACAGAGCAAAAAAGCCTATCAAGTCTTTTTACAACCAGTTGTTTTGAAAGAGATAAAATGGAAGCCAATGTAAAAGGACTCCTCTACCTACCCGGTTGTTGAACTGCACCATTTTAGAGATGATCTGATTGTCAATGTTCGGGAAGATGGAGTCTCCTATAAATGCCATGTCCTCACTGGTCAGCTGATCCACAAACACCTGAGAAAACAGTTGAAATTCCAATACAATTTCACAAAAAGACTAAAATATATGTTCAACCATACTATTTATTCAACATATCAATACATAATATATCTAAAATAATTGGCTAGCTCTTTATATCTTACCTGAGTGAATCTGTTGAGGAAGGATTTGGGCAGGCCCTTGCGCCCCCCTCCTTGAGTGAAGGGGTTCTGGCAGCCGAAGATCTTTGTCTTCTCGTGTTGTACCTGGAAGCTCATGCCCAGCTCTGGGATGTAGATCTCAGCACGGTGGTCAAAGCAGGCGTTTAACCCCTCCAGCACGGACTGAGAGGCCAGGTTCAACTACACAGGAGTAGAGAAAAATAGATGCGTGATTATCCAAGAATTGTGTCATACAAAATTGTATTCTTCTCCATACAATATTTTACTTTCTCCTAAAGCTTTATTCTATTCTGGAGTCCCACTCAAGAATTGATGTAACCTGAAACAATGCAAATTCCCTCTCAAGTTGACATGTCTATTAACTGGTGAGTTAATAAAAAATAAAAAACATGATTCCATACCTCATCCAGGACAATCCAGTGTCCAGCCTTCAGTCCAGCCAGGAGAGGGCCATCACGCCATGCAAACTCTCCCCCTTTCCCTCCTTCCACAGGCAGGTCGGTCCCAAACAGGTCTGTCACATCCTGTCAGGAAAGGAAATTACATCATACATAGGTTTAGAGTGCCATCGCTGGTGTTTTTAATTCCTCCCTTATGGTGCATTTCACAATATTATGCATTTAAAACAATAACAGTACAATATGGCAATAACATGTACCTATAAAATCTATACTGAACAAAAATATAAAACGCAACATTCAACAAGTTCAAAGATTTTACTGAGTTACAGTTCATATAAGGAAATTGGTCAATTGAAATCAATTCATTAGGCCCTAATATCTATGGATTTCACATGACTGGGAACACAGATCTGCATCCTTTGATCACAGATACCTTTAAATAAAAAGTTGATCAGGCTGTTGATTGTGGCCTGTGGAATGTTGTCCCACTCATCTTCAATGACTGTGCATAGTTCCTGAATATTGGCGGGAACTGGAACATGCTGTTGTACACATTGATCCAAAGCATCCTAAACGTGTTCAATGGATGACATGTCTGGTGAGTATGCAGGCCATAGAAGAACTGGGACATTTCCAGCTTCCAGGAACTGTGTACAGATCCTTGCGACATGGGGCCGTGCATTATCATGCTGAAACATGAGGTGATGGCGGCGGATGAAAGGCACAACAATAGGCCTCAGGATCTCGTCACGGTATCTCTGTGCCTTCAAATTGCCATCGATAAAATGCAACTGTGTTCATTGTCCGAAGCTTATGCCAGCCCATACCATAACCCCACCATGGGGCACTCTGTTCACAAAGTTGACATCAGCAAACTGCTCGCCCACACAACGCCATACATGTGGTCTGTGGTTGTGAGGCCGTGTTAGATTCTCTAAAAACGACGTTGGAGGTGGCTTATGGTAGAGAAATTAACATTAAATTCTCTGGCAACAGCACTGGTGGACATTCCTGCAGTCAGCATGCCAATTGCATGCTCCCTCAAAACTTAAGACATCTGTAGCATTGTGTTGTGTGACAAAATTGCACATTTTAGAGTGGCCTTTTATTGTCCCCAGCACAAGGTTCACCTGTGTAATGATCATGCCATTTAATCAGCTTCTTGATATACCACACCTGTCAGATTATCTTGGCAAAAGAGAAATGCTCACTAACAGGAATGTAAACAAATGTGTGCACAAAATCTGAGAGAAATAAATGGTTTGTTTGTATGGAACATTTTCTGGGATCTTTTACTTCAGGTCATGAAACAACACTCTACATGTTGCATTTATATTTTGGCTCAGTATAGTTTAAAAAGTTCAGACATTATGTAACAATACAACATAGTATTCACCAGTGGAGGTTGCTGAGGGGAGGACGGCTCATAATAATGGCTGGAACGGAGTAAATAAAGTGGCATCAAACCATGTGTTTGATATCATTCCACCTATCTTGCTTCAGCCATTACCACAAGCCCGTCCTCCCCAATTAAGATGCCACCAACCTCCTGAGGTGTGCACATGTAAATAAATAGTAATCCAGACAATAACATAAAAAATTTGCATTATCATAATAAAGAGCCCCAGTGAAGGTTTGTGAACAGTTTCTTACAGTCTGCTCTGAGAGGTTGATCCTGACGAGGTGGTTGCCTGAAGCCTTTGCCAGGGCGGCCACCAGGCTGGTCTTGCCCACGCCAGGGGAGCCCTCCAGCAGCACAGGTCTCTGCAGCTTCAGGGCCCTCAGGAGCCTCTGGGCGTTAACTGCTGTGGTGCCTGCTGCTAGGGCATAGTCAGTCAGGCTCCTGCTCTCACTCTCCGGGCCTGGCAGAACACAGGAAACATTCAGTACCATTTTTACAAAAACAGATCCATTATAACCAACATGCTCTAGTCTAGGGTTGGGTTCTTAATGGCACCCTATTCCTTATATAGTGCACTATCTTTGACCAGGGTCCAATGGCCATTTGGGATGCTTCATGCTCTAATCTAGGATCAAAGTGTTCCCACCTGAGGAGATGTAGAAGGGGTCGATGCCAAAAAAGTCGTCCCCCCACTGGGGCTCCCTGAGCAGGCTGGTGTCGTAGACCCTCAGTGCGTCTAGCATCTCCTGGTCCAGCTTGGTGATCCCACCCAGCTTGGTATGCAGGAAGCTCAGACAGGCCCTGCGCGCCACAAAGGCGTTCTCCGCAGCAGATACTGTTGTCCCTGTGACATCCCAAGAAGGAGAGAAAGACGTGAGATCATGTGATTGTAGCACTGAGGCCTACTAAGCATCATGAAGCATCCTAAACATGCACAACTTAGGAATGTGGTGTCCTTACGACAGCACCAGAACATCTGCTGTGTATTTCCACATCACTATCAACAACAACAAGTAGTGTACTGTGACCTAGTGTCCTGGTGTCTGACCTGAGCCGATGGCGTCCACGTAGACCAGGCACGCGGCGTGGATGAAGGCAGTGACCGTGTCCAGCCGGAGGTCCCACTCAGCCTCCTCCTCGCCCTCGTCCCCCATGGTCATGAAGCCGTCGGCGTCACGCTCACACACCAGGTTGAGGAAGTTGACCCAGGACAGGATGTCCCTCACGCTGACCACGCAGCGCCGCCCAAAGTCCTGGTTGGTCAGCCAGTCAATAAAGTCCAGCATGAGCTCGGCGATGTCTCCACCTGGGTTGGGGGTCAAAGGTCATAGTGAGAGATAGCTACAACAAGGAAGTAAAATAGAAACGGATGAACTTAATAATACAGTGGGGTACGGTGTGTACCTATGAACACATTTGAGACTAAGAACAACAAAAACTGAAGAGATTATACACTCAAATGAGATACGTACAGGTAGGGAGACTATTCGAGCCTATCAAATGCTACTCCTAGATGAGGAGATGTATTCTGTCTGTGGTGTGTGGAGGAGAGGAGTACCTTGGTGGTCGTTGTCATCCAATGAGAGGCTGGTCCTCAGGTTGTGCTGGATGATCTGCACCAGGTCACTGCGGCTGTTACTCTGAGGGCACCAGATCTCTGTGAACCTGTTCCTCAGCGCAGGAGAGAGCTGGACACACACACACACACACAGAGAAATGTTAACAAGTTGGACTGATCATCTACATAACAAACAGAAGTGGTTGTGGCCCTGTATGTCCCCTCCAGAGGCAGAAATAGAATAGGATGTAGTTTTAGGGGCCGGTTTAGACTCTGGCCCTGCTGGTTCATCTGTTGTAATGGTTTACCTCTTTCTTGCCGAAGTCTCCTCCAGGGTTCATGGTGGCAACCAGGCGGAAGTTCTGCTCTGCTATGATCAGCTCCACGTCATCGTCATCTCCACTTCCTTTCTCTGCCAACACCAGAGACTTCTCCGTCTCTAGGACACTGAACCAATCAGAGCAGGGTCACAGGTCAACGATATCTAATGAAGTGTTATACGCTAACTATTGTGAGAAAGCGGCTCTATTACCATATCCACACTAGTATACCATTCAGAATGAAGTGATGTATTGGGCAGGGATTCTAAGCAGTACACTAGTGCGGATATTGGAACAGTCAGGGTGTGTGTACCTGTTGAGTCTCTCCAGCACAGAGTCGTCAGCCAGGGAGATCTCGTCCATGAGGAACACCCCCCCCTCCCTCATGGCCAGGACAAGGGGCCCGTCGTGCCACTCAAACAACCTGCCGTCCTCAGCATCCGCCTGTACCAACACACAACGACGGGGGGTCAGTGGGACTGGCCATCTGTATCATGTACTAAAATAGCATTTTACTTTAAGCATTTTTTATTTTACTTAATTACTGTGAGTTATAATATGATGAAGTACCTTAATGCCTTATAAAGGGTTTATGAGGGTTTAGGGGCGGCAGGTATCCCAGTGGTTAGAGTGTGGGACTAGTAACCGAAAGGTTGCAAGATCGAATCCCCGAGCTGACAAGGTAAAAATCTGTCGTTCTGCCCCTGAACAAGGCAGTTAACCCACTGTTCCTAGGCCGTCATTGAAAATAAGAATTTGTTCTTAACTGACTTGCCTAGTTAAATAAAAGGTTAAAAAAATATATATATATATACAAAAGAGGGTTCATAACTTACAGTTCATTTAAATTGTGACCATTAACGGTGTAGTATCTACCTGGTGTGTCCCAGTATGTCTGACAGGACGCAGGCCCCCCAGGAAGTCAGACGTCTCCATGTGCAGGTGACAGTTGAGGGAGAAGAACTTCTGTCCGGCCAGCGCAGCAAACAGCTGGCAGATGGTGGTCTTACCGCACCTGGGGGGAGGAGAACGTGTGTTCTAACTGATCGGTCTTTCTGGAGGTTTAGGCTAGTACGTTACTGCAGGGGTTCCCAAACTTTTTTACTCAGGCCTCCTCTTCCAGCATTGGGGAAAATCCCACGCCCCACTCCGTGCGCACATCTATTTCCATGGGCACAAGCACTGTTCACACCCCTCTTGTTGGTGGAGATAACATTTTGCAGGTTTACAGCTTATTTCCTGCAATTCCATACATTTTGTCGTGTCTAATTTGATTCGAGTGACTCGAACATCTACAAAATCTACGGGCTAAACAACCTAGCTTTAAAAAGTTAGCTGACACACTGATCAATACATTTCTGACTATAGCTAAATAGCTCTCTAAGGTCTGCAATGACTGACATGACAATAGGAAAACTGATGATGCACAAGGGGCAATTTCGAAATCGCCCCTTGTGCATTCTACTATTACAACTTTCAAGAGTAGGTTGAAAGCCAGACTGAGTTCCCCCCGGGGGCGCGCCCCACAGTTTGGGAACCACTACATTACTGTATTGGCTTCAGGAGAAGTGGACACAGTTAGGAGAGCTTTGTCTTTCTGTAGTACGTACTAACCCATTCACTTCACCTACTGCTCGCTTTACAGATTTAATTGACAATTGGAGAGATTTCCACAATCAGGAACTTAGGATGAATCCTACCCAGTGTCTCCCACCAATAGAACAGACTCCCCGAAATGCAGGGCCCGTCCCACCAGCACGGCCAGTCTCCTCATCCCCCGCGTCCACACCACGTGACGGAACTCCTCAGGCACGCCCGCGATGCTGTCCACGAACGGACCTGCCATTCACAATAAACCAGATTAACTCTGACCAATACAAATAGCCTAATAAACTTGATCAAAATCATTAGCAGATAAGTATGTTACAAAGGGAGGTGGTATCATTCCAGGACAACACCACATGATGGACAATCCATCCACTTCACACTCAATATTTATGTTCACACTCCATTGACCCCACATAATGGGGAATAGTGATACACTGTACCTTGTTGTCTCAACATTGAAAGTACATATTTATATATGTGTAGCCAAGAGTTGTGAGGTTTCTCTCATTCCCTATATGCCCTTATAAGACACCATATTCACACTGAACATTCTTCATACCACATTCATCATTCTCCATTCCACATTCATCTTGAACATTCTCCATACCACATTCATCTTGAACATTCTCCATACCACATTCATCATTCCACATTCATCTTGAACATTCTCCACACCACATTCATCTTGAACATTCTCCATACCACATTCATCATTCCACATTCATCATTCCACATTCATCTTGAACATTCTCCATACCACATTCATCATTCCACATTCTGTATTTTGACAGAACAGTTGTAGTCACAGTAGTGCTTTCCTGTGTTGTTGACACACTCCCCCAATATGAACTGTTTGTGAATGAGCAGGGTCATGCACACAGTTGGGTCGGGGGCAAAAGGGCATGTTGGTGTGTGTGTGTGTGTGTGTGTGTGTGTGTGTGTGTGTGTGTGTGTGTGTGAGAGAACCAGGCTCTACTTACTAAACTGTGTGGTGAGTTGTTGCTCTGAGAACAGGGTGTCAGAGTTCACCGTCCTCTTGAAGTTTTTCTCCAGGATGGACTGGATAGTGGAGGCCTCCTCTGGCTTCCTGACCCGCCCAGCCAGCAGCATGAACCCTGAGACACACACACACTTCAACAATCCTAAATACTTAGGTGAAAAGACATTACCATTGAAGTGAAATGGAACATGATTTCACACATAAATCACACTGAAAAACAACAGATAGAGAAAGCAATAGAGACAAATGCGGATGATAGTTCGTCGTATAAGATGGGACGAAATTGCTGCTGTGATCCGATTGGGGCTTACCGTCATCAGCCAAATGCTGCAGCCAATCGCGGGAGGCATCTGTCTGCTCCTCCAGCCGATAGCGGTCGGCCCAGCGGAAGAGATCTCTCAGGGTGATGAAGCCATGTTTCCCAGCAAACACTGTAGATCCCCTGCGAAGAGACTACACACACAGTGAGTTATAAAATTATAACACAACATTACCTTATTGCCAATGAGTTAGCATATGAAAGGAGATGAAATATGAGACAGTCACCTGGAGATCCTGCATGACTTTGACCAGCTTGGAGCAGTAGGATGGAGGAAGACTACATCTCTGGCAGAGGATGGTCTCTAGCTCATCACTAGGCAACTCGTCAAAATGAAGCTCCACAAAACGATTCCTGAAGGCCCTGGACAGCACCTGAGGGGAGAGAAATTATATTGCACTCGCTGAGACCTGGTCTACAAAACTACACTTTCATCACCATCCTAATTCCTGTGCCCGAAGGAACAGATCCCATAGTACTCAATGAGTGTAGAAAATGTGTGCTTGCTTGTCTTGCACTATTTATGGCTGTGAAATAACCAAACTACACTATCCCAATTGAATCCTAATAACCCACTATGGCCCGAGTCACACGTACCTTTCTGCCTCCGTAGAGACCAGGAGGATTCTGGGTAGCAAACAGCATGAATCGGGGGTGCGCTTTGATCACTTCCTGTGTCTCTGCGACAAACAGCTCCCTGTTGTCGTCCAGCAGTCTGTTGAGGGCCTCCAGGACGTCAGTAGGGGCCAAGTTCAACTCATCCAGAATAATCCAGTATCCTTTCCTAATGGCGTCAATCAGAACGCCTACAGGGGAAGCATACAGAGACATACACGCAGAAGCACACACACAAAACGAAGACATTACACCGTGATCATGAACAGAACAGTCTGCGTGAGACACTGACTGCAGGGCTACAGTGTAGAACTGGCCGTACCCTCTTTGAAGACCAGCTTGCCCTTGCCGTCAGAGGAGTAGCAGCCCATGTACTCCTGGATGTCTGTGTGCTCGTGGTTGTTGATCCTGACACACTGGTTCCCCGTGGCCGCTGCTATCCACCTGACCAGGCTGGTCTTTCCCACCGAGGTCTCTCCTTGGATCAGGACGGGGTGGCTCCTGAAGAACAAACAAATATAGAAACAGAATATTTCTAGTAAATCCGGTTAGTGTCTGTTTCAATGTGCACTTAGTGGAAGATGAATTGGCTGACCTCAAGTGTAGAGGTCATGGATTTGTCCCTAATGGCATCCTTTCCCTAGTGCACTACTAGGGTGCCATTTGGGACGCCGACTGTGTCCAGACAAGAAGGGCAGAGAAACAATCAAGTACTTAGTGGGGACGACTGACCTGTGGTGAGGTCGTGTAGAATTGACCTGTGGTGAGGTCGTGTAGAATTGACCTGTGGTGAGGTCGTGTAGAACTGACCTGTGGTGAGGTCGTGTAGAACTGACCTGTGGTGAGGTCGTGTAGAACTGACCTGTGGTGAGGTCGTGTAGAACTGACCTGTGGTGAGGTCGTGTAGAATTGACCTGTGGTGAGGTCGTGTAGAACTGACCTGTGGTGAGGTCGTGTAGAATTGGGTAGTGTCTGTTTTCAGTGTGTTTCAATTGTGCAATTGATTTTCCTTGGACTGAAGTGTGGAGGTCATGTATGCATCCCTAATGGCACCCTATTCCCTAGTGCACAAATTCTGACCAGAGCCTAGGGATTAGTGCACTATGTAGGGAATAGGGTGCCATTTGGGACGCAGACCATGTGTCCAGATAAGACTAAATGAACCTCGTAATGAAGGGCAGAGAAACAATCGAGCACTGCGAACGATTGACCTGTGGTGAGGTCATGGCAACTACCCTCCACCATGACAACAGCAGCAGCAGCAACATGGGAAAGTCATGTCATCTTTATGGCAGCAGTGATGACACAACCGATATTAGCCAATACAACTCAAGTGATGCTCACTGTGCCAGCAACAGGTTGACGATACAACAGTCAGTGAGTGGCTACTAGGACTATACCACAGGTATTGACTAGGTTGACTGATTGATTGATCCAGGGGGACGGGGGACAGCAGAAGGGGGAGGTCAGTTTTCCTACCCAGCGGACACCACCCTGGCCAGGTCACGCAGGTTAAGCTTGACGGAGGTGGTGAGGATGTAGCTGGGGTCCAGAGCCGGCTCCATCTCCCCTTGGGATACCCAGTAGCCCTCCATCTGAATGCAGGGCCGCCCCGTGGGCTCCGGGATGGGCTGTGGGGAAACACAGGGAGAACCATGGCTACTGAGGAATCTCATATTGAGGAATTATTAAGCTTCTTCTTAATTATCCATCTCAATTAGTACAAATATGGAACCAATAAAGTCATATTACAGGCCTGCAGTATTACCTGCTTCAGAAACTTGATGTTTCCCCCCATGATGTGTTGACACACCAGTTTCTGGACCATTGGATGGGAGCTGCGGTCCAGCTGGGTAAGGAAACTCAAACAGAAGCCCTGGAAAAAGAGACCGATGGAGAATCTGGTCACATCTGAACCTATGGTCCAATCAATGAAGTTACTAAGGATATCAATATACAGTGCATTCAGGAAACTATTCAGACCCTGACTTTTTCCACATGTTTTTTTTAACATGACAGCCTTATTCTAAAATTGATTAAATAGTCCCCCCTCATCAATCTACAAACAATACGCTATATAGACAAACCAAAAACTGGTTTACAATTTTTTGCAAATACATAAAAAAAATGGAAATATCAACATCTACATAAGTATTCAGACCCTTTACTCAGTACTTTGTTGAAGCACCTTTGGCAGGGATTACAGCCTTGAATCGTCTTTGGTATGACGCTACTAGCTTGGCACACCTGCATTTGGGGAGTTTCTCCCATTCTTCCCTGCAGATCCTCTCAAGCTCTGTCAGGTTGGATGAGCAGCACAGCTATTTTCCGGTCTCTCAAGAAATGTTCGATTTGGTTCAAGTCCGGGCTCTGGCTGGACAGCTCAAGGACATTCAGAGACTTGTCCAGAAGCCACTCCTGCGTTGTCTTGGCTGTGTGCCTAGGGTCTTTGTCCTGTTGGAAGGTGAACCTTCGCCCCAGTCTGAGGTCCTGAGCAGGTTTTCATCAAGGATCTCTTTGTACTTTGCTCTGTTCATCTTTCCCTCGATCCTGACTAGTCTCCCAGTCCCTGCCGCTGAAAAACCTCCCCACAACATGAAGCTGCCACCACCACGCTTGTAGAAACATCTGAAGGATGATCAATGGAAACAGGATGCACCTGAGCTCAATTTAAGAGTCTCATGGCAAAGGGTCTGAATACTTATGTAAATAAGGTACTTCTGTTTATTTTTTAAATAAATTAGCAAAAATAAATAAAAATCCGTTTTTGTTTTGTCATTATGGGTATTGTGTGTAGATTGATGAGATGTTTAAAAAAAAATCTATTTCAGAATAAAGCTGTAACGTAACAAAATGTGGAAAAAGTCAAGGGGTCTGAATAATTTCCGAATGCACTGTATGCTTAATTAATCAATATAAAGGATGTCGAAATCAATGCTGGGAGAGCTTTGGCCTCCTACCTCGTAGAGAGAGCGCTGGACGCTGTAGCAGGGGTTGGCTGCCACATACTTCAGAGCCCTGCAGAGGGTACGCAGGCTGTAGTGGGGATGATGTCCAGTTCCGTCCACCAGTTTGGAGGTAGCCTCCTTACGCACCGTCAGGTAAAAGCTGCAGCAGCAAATACATATTTTTTTATTAAAATCTATCAATCAAATCAGCAGTCAATATGACATGACATTCAACATGACTTTGTGGAAACTTGATGAGCCACGTGATGCATATGACAGAGGACAGTATGTAATCTGACCCCTGACCTTATAATCCCGTTGATGACGTTCTTATTGGGGTTCAGGCCTTTCAAGTAGTCAGACACCAGGATGCGCAGGTCTCCCTCATTCTCCAGCTCCTCCACATACAGCTCAGTGAACCTGGGAAAGAAAGAGAGCAGCATGTCAAACCACAGCTAGTTTGGGCCGCCAGATCCCGCCAGAACCTAGTAGGTTTGCCAGTATGCTCATAAGTTAAAGACATTTCACTCAAACACCAGGCCAGCTCAGCCCATGTTCTAACCTGTTCCGTATGCCCAGGGGCAGGTTCCTCTTCCCCACGTCAGTCGCTGGGTTCATGCAGGCAAAGAGACGGAAGTCTGGATGGCGAACCAGGGGCTCTGTACAAAAAAAAGAATTACATGTAATTCCAGTAGCAGCATCAAAGTGATCCTATTTCCAAGGTCATAATCAGTTAATACCTTTATGACCAAAGCCATGACAATAATAATACGCAATTATTTACATGTAATGCAATAGTGATATAAAGTGTTATAACATGTCATAACATGCAATGGAGAGCAGTGGGAGGCTCACCAGTGTCTCCGCGGTCCAGCAGCACCAGAGAGCCGGCGGTGCCCTCCAGCAGGCCACTCAGACACTCCAGAGTCTCTGCTGCAGCCAGGTTAATCTCATCCAGCAGGATCCACTCTCCCTTCTTCACCGCCTGGGCCAGAGTGCCCTGTAGAGACACACACGGTTTACGATCACAGCAGGTTGGTGAGCAACAGGGATATGTAGTGTGTGTGTGAGAGAGTGAGACGCTTTAGGTAAACCTTTACCTCCACAAAGGCAAAGACCAGTGCGGTCTCACAGGCTCTGATCTGCTGCTGTGTCTGAGCCAGCCTCACGGCCAGGGTTTCCCACTGCTCCTGCAGCAAGGCAGCTGGGGAAACAAGTACACAAAAACACAGACTGAGAACAGCCTAAGGCAACACTCACATTTCTGTCACAGTGAGAATAGAAGTAAGCTATTCAAGACAAGAGGGAATGAAGGTACTTATTTTGGTTGTTTTCGAAATGGCAACAATATTATCTATATGATGCACTACAGTGCATCATATAGCATCATACACACCCCTTGATTTTTTCCACATTCAGTTATGTTCCAGCCTGGATTTAAAATTAATTAAATTTAGATGGGGCACTGGCCTACAAACCAATACCCCCATAATGTCAAAGTGGAATTATGTTTTACAATATTACTTTTTTTCTTTACAAATTAGTAGAAAAAATAAAAGCTGAAATGTCTTAAGTAAATAAGTATTCAACACCTTTGTTATGGCAAGTCTAAATACGTTCAGGAGTAAAAATGTGCTTAACAAGTCACATAATAAGTTCATGGACTCTGTATGCAATAGTGTTTAACATGATTTTTGAATGACTACCTCATCTTTGTACCTCACATATTTAATTATCTGTAAGGTCCCTCTGTCAAGCAGTGAATTTCAAGCACAAATTCAACCACAAAGACCATGGAGGTTTTAAAGAAGGGCAACTGTTTTAAAAAATGCAGGCAATGAATACCCCTTTGAGCTTGGTGAAGTTATTACACTTTGGTGTCACTACAAAGATACAGCTGTCCTTCCTAGCTCAGTTGCCGGAGAGGAAGGAAACCGCTCAGGGATTTCACCATGAGGCCAAATCCAGAATTTAAATGGCAGTGATAGAAGAAAACTGAGGATGGATCAACAACATTGTACTTACTCCACAATACTAACCTAATTAACAGAGTGAAAAGAAGGAAGCCTGTACAGAATAAAAATATTCCAAAACATGCATACTGTTTGCAACAAGGCACTAAATAAGGACAATAACCTAAAACACAAGGCCAAATCTACACTGGAGTCGCTTACCACGAAGACAGTGAACGTTCCTCACTGGCCGACTTACAGTTTTGACTTAAAATATACAGTTGAAGTCGGAGGTTTACATACACCTTAGCCAAATACATTTAAACTCAGTTTTTCACAATTCCTGACATTTAATCCTAGTACAAACTCAGTCTTAGGTCAGTTAAGATCACCACTTTATTTTAAGAATGTGAAATGTCAGAATAATAGTAGAAATTGATTTATTTCAGCTTTTATTTCTTTCATCACATTCCCAGTCAGGTTTTCTTCCGCTTGCAAGCCTCCCCCTTTCTCCTCCAAACATAACGATGGTCATTATGGCCAAACAGTTCTATTTTGTTTCATCAGACCAGAAGACATTCCTCCAAAAAGTACTCTCTTTGTCCCCATGTGCAGTTGCAAACCGTAGTCTGGCTTTTTTTATGGCTGTTTTGGAGCAGTGGCTTCTTCCTTGCTGAGCGGCTTATCAGGTTATGTCGATATAGGTCTCGTTTTACTGTGGATATAGATACTTTTGTACCTGTTTCCTCCAGCATCTTCACAAGGTCCTTTGATGTTGTTCTGGGATTGATTTGCACTTTTCGCACCAAAGTACGTTAATCTCCAGTAGACAGAACGCGTCTCCTTCCTGAGCGGTATGACGGCTGCGTGGTCCCATGCTGTTTATACTTGCAAACTATTGTTTGTACAGATGAACGTGGTACCTTCAGGCATTTGGAAATTGCTCCCAAGGATGAACCAGACTTGTGGAGATCTACAATTTTGTTTCTGAGGTCTTGGCTGATTTCTTTTGATTTTCCCATGATGTCAAGCAAAGAGGCACTGAGTTTGAAGGTAGGCCTTGAAAGACATCCACAGGTACACCTCCAATTGACTCAAATGATGTCAATTAGCCTATCAGAAGCTTCTAAAGCCATGACATAATTTTCTGGATTTTTCCAAGCTGTTTCAAGGCACAGTCAATTTAGTGTATGTAAACTTCTGACCCACTGGAATTGTGATACAGTGAATTATAAGTGAAATAATCTGTCTGTAAACAATTGTTGGAAAAATTACTTGTGTCATGCACAAAGTAGATGTCCTATCCAACTTGCCAAAACTATAGTTTGTTAACAAGAAATTTGTGGAGTGGTTGAAAAACGAGTTTTAATGACTCCAACCTAAGTGAACGTAAACTTCCGACTTCAACTGTACCTGAAAATCTAGAGAGAAAAAAATACTCAAGAACTGAAAATGGTTGTCAAGCAATCATCAACAACCAATTTGACAAAGCTTGACTAACTTTAAAAATAATAAAAATGGGCAAATGTTGTACAATCCAGTTGTGTAAAATTCTTTGAGACTTACCCAGAAAGATTCACAACTGTAATCACTGCCAAAGGTGCTTCTACAATATTGACTCAGGGGTGTGAATATTTATGTGAATAAGACATCCGTATTTAATTTAAAAAAATGTGCTAACATTTCTAAAAACATGTTTTCACTGTCACTATTGGGTATTGTATGCAGATAAAGACATTATTTAAAAAATGTAATCAATTTTGAATTCAGGCACCACAAATGTGGAATAAGTCAAGGGGTATGAAAACTTTCTGAAGCCATTATGGAATAGGGTGTCATTTTGGGATGCAAACAATATCTAAAGAGTGTGGTGGTACCATTGTTTTTTTCCTGCAGCTCCGACTTGCTGAGGGCCGACTTGCAAACGTGGTCCATGAGCTTAAGGAGGTCCTGCCAGCGCTTGCCCCTGAAGCAGGTCTGCACATGGCCCAGGAAGGTTAGGTTCTGCTTGCGGGAGTAAGTCTGGGAGAACACATCCTCGAAGGCCTCACGCAGGGGCAGCAGGATCAGCTTGTGGTCCACTGGTTTATACCTTAGATCAGGGAAGAGAATATGCCTACTCAGTACCAATGCAGGCCAGTGTAATATCCCTGTCTGAATATGCTGGTATAGGTGTAAGTTCATACAAGAAAATGACTAATTCCCTTACCCTCCTAGCAGGTCAGCTGTATCACTCTGCTGGTTCATATTCACCACCCGTAACCTGTGTCCTGGAGAGGGAGAGAGAGAAGGGGAACAGAGGTGGTGGTTAGTGGGTTCCCACTGGAGAGAAGGGGAACAGAGGTGTTGGTTAGTGGGTTCCCACTTGTACCATGTTGTCTGAGAGAAGCTTTCTGGCAGAGTGTTGCGTCTCACCAGTGATTCCAGCCAGGTACTGCACAGTGGATGTCTTGCCCGTGCCCGTCTCTCCGACCAACAGAATGGGCTCGCCCTGGGTAACACACACCGCTAGCTGTTCCAAAAGCACTGCAGAGGGCCGCGTGGCAGCAAATGTCTGCTTCTCACTGTGCACATTGAGATACACATAGGTTAGGTTATACTTTTACTCAATCTCAAATTTTACCTACAACAATTTCAACAAGCATATACTTGAAACCAGGTCAAAATATATATTAATAATACATTCATCAACAAATATACTTTTTTGTTCCCCCCAATTGTAGATTTCCAAAGGCGCCTTTCTGCTGTAGGGTTTTTGTTTTTAGTCATACGCTGAGGACTGGAATATTTTCTGGTTTATCAAAGTGTGTAGTTAGTGATCAATTCAATGTTTATTCAATCAACCAGCGGGAGTCTATTTGGCTGGGTAAGTGTTGGGCCTGGCAAAGCGACAGTTACATCTATATTGTCTAAACAGACAGGTTATGGGCACAGACTGGCAGGGCTGGCAGCTGACTCAGTGTGTTCCATAAGCGACAGCTGTCAGGCAAATATCGGACTACTAACCCTTATGTGGCCGGGTACTTAATTGACTTTAACAAATTGCGGTGCATCAGATGGCAACTCATTCAATTTAGGGTCACACATTTTGCTGACTTACTTGCAGATGCGGACCACTTCGTTCTGCTTCCGTTCCAGGGTCACTCTGCCCACCAAGGCCTCCAGCTCTGTGACAGAGATGCCAGGCTGGTACATCTGGCAGAAATGTGCAGCCTGAGAGGCACACGACCATAGAAATAAGAATTAATAGAATGGCTTGGAAGTTCTAACCTTAGAAATGAGAATTAATTCATGTATTATTATTTCTATGCACACAACCATCATGTCAACAGTCAACAACCATCACCATGTCTGTCCAATACGGCACCCTTGGCAAATGGCACTCAAAGGGCTCTGGTCAAAAGTAGTGCATTATATAGGGAATAGAGTGCCATTTGGGACTTGCTCTATGTCAGGAGACTGTAGATCATACATCATGTCCTAAAATACGACAAACTTGTACATCAGTACTGAACTTGTTTTGATATGCTGTCAGCAGAGGCCCATCATTTCCAGTGATGCTGGACTTACCTTCTCTTTGGAGATGTTGAGCTTGCTCCCGATGACCTCAGCCATGCACAGCCTCCTCTCTGGTTGGGATAGCATAGCTGTAAAGCAGTCTAGGGCCTAAAAGGGGGGAAAGACGCAAAACAGTACAGTTAACAAGAGCATTCTTTTTTTGGGCGGCAAATTGTTAAAAGTTTCTGAAACTGTTACAGCTACATTGATTTTCCATTCAAATATGGATTGTGCCAACTCAATGAATCTATTCTCAGTCATACTGAGCTAGCTTTGTTCAACCAACCTGATCCGCAGTCAGTTCTGGTTCAGGAGGCTAACCCTAAAGAGCTATGAAAAAAGTGTTGAACACTATTACGGCTAAAGGATTTTCCATCCTAACATAGATTAGGTAATAACCTTACCAGAGTCTAACCTTGCCAGTTCTACATAGCCACAGAATTCTAAGAGACAAGTTCAGAATTATCCGTGGTGAACAACAACAGTTCAAGCCGGAAAGCTTCATTAGCATAGTAAACAATGGCAGGAGGGTGACAACATTGCAATGGCAGCCTGTGCTGCTGTGACTCGAGGCTCACCTCCAAGAAGACATGTTGAGCGGAGGCAGACGAGGTGCTGTCAAAGTTACTGCTGATCCTCTCACACCATTTCAGCAGGTCTCTGTAAAATATAGAGTAGAGGTTACATAAGGGCTCTCCAACTCTGTTCCTGGAGAGCTACCCTCCTGTAGGTTTTCACTCCAACCCTGTTCCTGGAGAGCTACCCTCCTGTAGGTTCACTCCAACCACAGTTGTAACTAACCTGATCCACTTTATCAACTACTATATTATTAGAATCAGGTGCGCTAGATTAAGGTTGGAGTGAAAACCTACAGGACGGTTGCGCTCCAGGAACAGGGTTGGAGAGCCCTGGGTTACATAAATATGGCAATGATAAACAGAGGAGTTGGCTTAAGGACATACAGATTTAGGACCAGGTTAAGTTTCCATCAATGATTGGAGAAAAGATTCAGCTGAGAAACAGTTGATCCAATAGGGCCAACCATTCTGTCCTGACCTACATAAGAGCTTAGCAGGCCAGGTTGCAAACTCAAATGAAAACAACATTCAGTATGTACATTAACTGCAGAGATGCATGCAGCTCTAAAATAATAATAATCCAAGTGGCCCACAGCGGCGTATGGAAAAACATGCTCACATTTTGATTTTACACCAAGGGAAAAGCCCTGAGCCCAACACGTATACACAGGTATTCCCAGTATGAACCCTTACAAATGGGTGAAAAATGAGTGGCCTCCACAAATGAGAGGGTCAGGTCTGAACTGGTTACCTAATGATAAGGGCTGTCCTGGTGTAACGTCTAGCATCTGTGGATCCAGCTCTATAGAAAAGAACGGTCCAATCGATGGGCCATCGAGCGCAGGCAGCAGCACCCAGTGGAAAGCTAATTAAAGTCCTGAGGGCTAGCTGCCTGGTCATTTCATCTCCCAGTGGGCCAGTGCAGATCCTAATGTAAACCCCACAACCCACCTCTGCTCTGGGACGCATGTGGTGGGATGGATGGGGCCGCTGGGTTTACCTGTATCTGGGGCTTGACAATTACTGTAGATCTGAGCAGCTAGGGAATCATGACAATGAGTTCATCACCAGTTCATACTGGCAGAGAGACAGTGTCATCTTTCAATGCAGCGGAAAAAATATTGTGTATAGACACCTGTGGTGGGAATCAGATAAACCATGAGAGAACTGAACATGAATAAATTGCTCATTGCAACAACATGAGACAGAAAAGCTAAAAGTAAAAAAAAAAGGGGGGGAGCTGAAAATAAGAGCATATATTTTTATTGTATTTAACTAGGCAAGTCAGTTAAGAACAAATTCTTATTTACAATGATGGCCTACCAAAAGGCAAAAGGCCTCCTGCGAGGACGGGGGCCTGGGATTAAAAATGAACACAATATAAATACAGGACAAAACACACATCACAACAAGAGAGACAACACAACACTACATAAAGAGAGACCTAAGACAACAACATAGCAATGCAGCAACACATAACACAGCATGGTAGCAACACAAAATAACAACATGGTAGCAGCCATAGCATGCCATTACCTCAGTGACAGTCCCCTCCCTTCCAGGGACGTGGTCTTGTCCTCCAGCCTGTGATGAGACACCTCTGGGGCATGAAGACTGTCTGTGTGGCCCAGTGCCACCGGGTCAGGGTGCCTCTCTCCAGTCAGCTGGCAGTAGATGTCCAGGAGGCGCTCCACCACAACCGTTAGTTTAGGGTACCGGTTCACCAGCACCTGCACAGGCAAAGAACAACAGTTAAAGTTAAAGAGAGATTTAAAGAGAATTAAAACAATGCTTCAATTGCAAATTATATCCAAGTTTCCACAGGCAAAGAACAACACGACTGTTAGCTTCAGGAACTTCATTAGTAAGATAAAACTGGTTATAAAGTACAGTGCAATTTGGATTCTGTAGTACATTATGCTAGAAAAAAACACACTTGAAACAGAGAATACACTGGTCATATTATAGACCACAGGAAATTGATGTGGACCCCATTGGATCATGTCCTCAGTCAGCTCACCTTCTTCAGCTCCTCTCGTGCCATGTTTCCAATCTGTAGTTTAGTCCAGTACTTGTCCAAGAGAGCTGCGTGGGTATTCTGTGGCCTGTACCAGCCTCCGGCACTGTGGAACATTCTACAGATACACACAAACATCAGTTATTTTCTGTGTAAAAGGAGGATGATATTTTTAGGGTCACACGTGAGCCACATGACATTCTTACCTTCTCGTAGCAAAGAATTGGAAGCCTGGAGCCACTTCAATGCAGTCCTCCCGTCCTGGGATCATCAGCTGTTTACTCTCCATCAAGGGAAGGAGTACAGATATCTGCAAGGCATACAACTCATATGATAAAATACCTTGTAGCCTTGAACCTACTACTACAGTAATAACTATATTAACAGGTCACTTCATGTAATTCCATGCGTGATTCAGCTGTGCAAAACCCCACCACATCCAGAGGAGCATGGTCAATGTCCTCCAACAGGATCCAATGTCCTTTAGAGACAGCCTGTGTCAGGGAACCTGGCTGCCACACAAACTTCCCTGGGATATCAGTACAGCGATACATCCCAAGCAACATCTGCAATAAAGCAGCAAATAGATTAGATCATTCATATCAACCGTTCAAAAACAGTAGAATGCGCTCAGAGGACGACGCTAGAGTTTCAGGAAAAATATAAAGTACCAGTCAAAAATTTGGACACACCGACTCATTCAAGGGTTTTTCTTTATTTTTACTATTTTCTACATTGTAGAATAATAGTGAAGACATCAAAACTATGAAATAATACATATGGAATCATCTAGTAACCAATAAAGTGTTAAACAAATCAAAATATATTGTATGAGATTCTTCAAAGCAGCCACCCTTTGCCTTGATGACAGCTTTACACACTCTTGGCATTCTCTCAACCAGCTTCACCTGGAATGCTTTTCCAAAAGTCTTGAAGGAGTTCCCACATATGCTGAGCACTTGGTTGGCTGCTTTTCCTTCACTCTGCGGTCCAACCCATCTCAATTGGGTTGAGGTCGGGTGATTGTGGAGGCCAGGTCATCTGATGCAGCACTACATCACTCTCCTTCTTGGTCAAATAGCCCTAAGCGCAAACCAGATGGTATGGCATATCGCTGCAGAATGCTGTGGTAGCCATGTTGGTTAGGTGTGCCTTCAATTCTAAATAAATCCCTGACAGTGTCACCAGCAAAGCACCCCCACACCACCTCCTCCATGCTTCACGGTGGGAACCACACATGCAGAGATTATCCATTCACCTACTCTGCGTCTCACAAAGACACAGTGGTTGGAACCAAAAATCTCAAATTTGGACTCATCAGACCAAAGGACAGATTTCCACTGGTGTAATGTCCATTGCTCGTGTTTCTTGGCCCAAGCAAGTCTCTTCTTCTTATTGGTGTCCTTTAGTCGTGGTTTCTTTGCAGCAATTTGACCATGAAGTCCTGATTCACGCAGTCTCCTCCAAACATTTGATGTTGAGATGTGTCTGTTACTTGAACTTTGTGAAGCATTTATTCGGGCTGCATTTACTGAGGCTGGTAACTGAAATGAACTTATCCTCTGCAGCCGAGGTAACTCTGCAGCCGAGGTAACTCTGGGTCTTCCATTCCTGTGGCAGTCCTCATGAGAGCCAGTTTCATCATCTTGCGACTGCACTTGAAGAAACTTGAAAAGTTCTTGAAATGTTCCGGATTGACTGACCTTCATGTCTTAAAGTAATGATGGACTGTTATTTTACTTTGTTTATTTGAGCTGCTCTTGCCATAATTTGGACATGGTCTTTTACTAAATAGGGATATCTTCTGTATAGCACCCCTACCTTGCCACAACAACTGATTGGCTCAAACGCATTAAGCAGAAAATCTATTATTTTAAAAAGGCACACATGTTAATTGAAATGCACCTCATGAAGCTAGTTGAGAGAATGCCAAGAGTGTGTATAGCGTATATACCGTCAAGGAGGTGTGTAAACAAAACTCCTTAAAAATTTGGCAAGATAAGAAGTTGGGGTATGGGGGAGACAAAATACTGAGACCTACATATAAAAACAATTTGGTTTACCCAAAGCTGTCATCAAGGCAAAGGGTGGCTACTTTGAAGAAGCTCAAATATAAAATACTATTTTGGTTACTACATGATTGATATGGGGCGGCAGGTAGCCTAGTGGTTAGAGCACTGGGCCAGTAACCGAAAGGTTGCTAGATCATATCCCCGAGCAGACAAGGTAAAAATCTGTTGTTCTGCCCCTGAACAAGGCAGTTCACCCACTGTTCCTAGGCCGTCATTGAAAATAAGAATTTGATCTTAACTGATTTGCCTAGATAAATAAAGGTACATTTATTTTAATTTTTTTATCATTTCACGTGTTATTTCATAGTTTTAATGACTTCACTACTATTCTACAATGTAGAAAACAGTAAAAATAAAGAAAAATAATTGAATGAGTAGGTACAGTTGAAGTCAGAAGTTTACATACACCTTAGCCAAATACATTTAAACTCATTTTTCACAATTCCTGACATTTAATCCTAGTAAAAATTCCCTGTTTTAGGTCAATTAGGATCACCACTTTATTTTAAGAATGTGAAATGTCAGAATAATAGTAGAGAATTATTTATTTCAGCTTTTAATTATTTCATCACATTCCCAGTGGGTCAGAAGTTTACATACACTCAATTAGTATTTGGTAGCATTGCCTTTAAATTGTTTAACTTGGGTCAAACGTTTCAGGTAGCCTTCCACAAGCTTCCCACAATAAGTTGGGTGAATTTTGGCCCATTCCCCCTGACAGAGATGGTGTAACTATGTCAGGGTTGTAGGCCTCCTTGCTCACACACACTTTTTCAGTTCTGCCCACAAATTTTCAATAGAATTGAGGTCAGGGCTTTTTTATGGCTACTCCAATACCTTGACTTTGTTGTCCTTAAGCCATTTTTCCACAACTTTTGAAGTATGCTTGGGGTCATTGTCCATTTGCAAGACCCATTTGCAACCAAGCTTTAACTTCCTGACTGATGTCTTGAGATGTTGCTTCAATATATCCACATAATTTTCCTCCCTCATGATGCCATCTATTTTGTGAAGTGCACCAGTCCCTCCTGCAGCAAAGCACCCCCACAACATGATGCTGCCACCCCCGTGCTTAAAGTTTGGGATGGTGTTCTTCGACATGCAAGCCTCCCCCTTTTTCCTCCAAACATAACTATGGTCATTACAGCCAAACAGTTCCATTTTTGTTTCATCAGACCAGAGGACATTTCTCCAAAAAGTACAATATGTGTCCCTATATGTATTTATGGCGGTTTTGAAGCAGTGGCTTCTTCCTTGCTGAGCGCCCTTTCAGGTTATATCGATATAGGACTCGTTTTACTGTGGATATAGATACTTTTGTACCTGTTTCCGCCAGCATCTTCACAAGGTCCTTCGCTGTTGTTCTGGGATTGATTTGCACTTTTCGCACCAAAGTACGTTCATCTCTAGGAGACCGCTCCTTCCGGAGCGGTATGATGGCTGCGTGGTCCCATGGTGTTTATACTTGCGTACTATTGTTTGTAGAGATGAACGTGGTACCTACAGGCATTTGGACATTGCGCCCAAGGATGAACCAGACTTGTGGAGGTTTACAAATTTTTTTCTGAGGTTTTAGCTGATTTATTTAGATTTTCCCATGATGTCACGCAAAGAGGCACTGAGTTTGAAGGTAGGCCTTGAAATACATCTACAGGTACACCTCCAATTGACTGAAATTATGTCAATTGGCCTATCAGAAGCTTCTAAAGCCATAACATCATTTTCTGGAATTTTCCAAGCGTTTTAAAGGCACAGTCAACTTAGTGTATGTAAACTTCTGACCCACTGGAATTGTGATACAGTGAATTACAAGTGAAATAGTCTGTCTGTAAACAATGGTTGGAAAAATTACTTGTGTCATGCACAAAGTAGATGTCCTAACCGACTTGCCAAAACTATAGTTTATTAACAAGAAATATGTGGAGTGGTTTATCAACGAGTTTTAATGACTCCAACCTAAGTGTATGTAACCTTCCGACTTCAACTGAATGTCTAAACTTTTGACTGGTACTCTATATTTTATAGATTGCTACATTGGATCACTGCACTTACTTTGCTGTCAGTTTGATCCCCAAGTTGAACTTTGAGAATCTCTGGTGTTTTGGTATGTCCGGTCACTGTAGACAAGAACTCCACCAGGGCTGTTTTACCACATCCAATGGGCCCTTCCAAAAGAACAGCCTTCTGGGATGCCACGGCCATGGCCAGTCTCCGCAGGTTGCGGCAGGTTGAGTCCACTAGCACCAGATGTTTTAGGTTACCCTAAAGTTAGTAAGAGAACAAATATAATGCCACCTATCAAATCAACACCACTGATGTAGTTTGAACCATATATTCCATAGTCTTTCACAAAGAACCAATCTCTAAATCTAAGCAGGAAGTTGTT